>NW_024081299.1:912344-1093878 GCF_003009895.1 Hyaena hyaena | reverse complement strand
GAGCTGGCAGTCAGCACAGAGCCCGACCCGGGGCTCGAACCCACGAACCGCGAGATCATGACCTAAGCGAAAGTCCGACGCTTAGCCAACTAAGCCACCCAGGCGCCCCACTACTTATCTTTTTAACCTAATTTTAGCCTTGTAATTATTCACATCCAGGGAAACCTTCCCTGACTCATAACTATATGTTAGTTTATCCTTTTATATTATTATGCAGAACTTGAATTTGGCAATCAGGGAGTTAATTTTTTTTTTATTCCTCTATAGGATTGGTAGAGGCATCTGTAACAATGTATTTTATCTGTTTTGGAAAATTCTCAAGTAATTACCTCAAATGGAGCTTCTGTCCCTCTTTCATTCTAGTTGCATATATCTTTTCACAGTTTTTCCAACTGCCTTTTGCATTCTTTTTCTTTGTGTTTCATCCCTTTTCCAATCTGTACTTTAATCTTAATATTTACTACTTACTTAAATCCCTGATTATCAATCTGTTTTTTTATCTGTCCAATATGCCATTGAGCTCACCTCTTAGATTATTTTCAGCTATTGTATTACTTTAATACATTTTATCTTAGCATAGTTTCAGACTTACAAAGAAACTGCAAAAGTAGCTCTGAGAGTTTGCATATATTCCATACTTAGTTTCTCCCTTTATTACCATCCAATTTAGTACAGTATTTTTGCTATAATTAATAAACCAGCATTGATAAAGTCCATAATGTAATCAAATTTCTTTAGTTTTTATCTAATATCCTTTTTCTGTTACAAGATCTCAATCATGATAGCACTTTACATTTAGTTGTCATATCTCCTTAGGCTATTCTTAACTGACAGTTTCTCAGACTTTCCTTGTTATTGATGATCTTGACAGTTTTGGAAAGTACTCATCAGATATTATCCAAAATATCCCTTAATTGAGATATATCTGATGCTTTTCTTATGATTAAAGTTATGTGTTCTTAGGAAAAAGACAGAATTAAATTGACATTCTTATCATACTGTACCAAAGATACATACTATCAATATGACTTAGCATTGTTGGGTTAACCTTGATCATCTGGCTACAGTAGCGTTTGTCAAGTTACTCTTTTTTCCTTCTTTTCTCTACTATACTTTTTGAACGTAAGTGGAGAGTTATGCATTACATCAGTGAGGGTGTTTACATGAGTTATTTGGAATTCTTCTACATGACATATTTTTCTGTTCTCTCCATTTATTTATATATTCAATTATTTATGCATTCTAGGATTAACTCATGGATATTTATTTCACAAGTAGAGTTAAAACTCAATACTACATTACTTTGTTACTCAAAATATCCTAGCATTGGTCTTTTGAGCTCTTTCATTTGGTTCACGTATCTTAATGATTTACCCCATCATTCGTTACATTCTAATATTACATAATGCTCCAGACTCATCTTGTGTGTACCAGTTCTACAAATGGCCATTTCTTCAAGGGTCCTTGTTCTTTTTACTGGCTATTTGTTGTGTTAATCCTCAGCTCAATTTCCTAGGTGTTCAAAATGGTTTGATGTTGATCACACTGCGTTTCAGGGACAAGACAAGCTCATGGAGTCTATGCGGGTCTGCCATCTGAACTCCAAACTCCTCCCATTGCTTATTTAAACCTTCAAATCAACAGTAAGAACTCCAGCTACCAACATATGCAACAAATGCACTTAACTGTTCAATTCCAGTGTTCATGCATCCTAATTTCAGAATTGTTAACCACACCCCTGTTTAAAGTACTTTATCAACAATAGTACAGTGTTTATGCACAGTTTCTTTTGCTGTTATTATGACTTCAGATTGTCAGCACCTTATTTCCCCATTCCTTGAGAAAGTTTCTTTCATGAATTTGTAGTGCACTTAGATTCTTTATCACTTTCTAGATTTCTGAGTCCTAAACACTGCTTGATAAATTTTCATACCTTAAGTTAACGCTTTTTGTTGTAATCTTTGATGAATTTTGACAAATGCTTAATGTCTAGTATTTAACATTACAATATCATATATAATAGTTTGACCTTCCTAAAAAAGTCTCCTGTATTTCAGCTACTCAACATAACCCTCCCTGAATCCTTGCTTTATTTTCTGTCTTTATATAACTTTGTCTTTTCCAGAATGTCATATAATTGCAATCATATAGTATGCAATTATTTTTGACTGGCTTATTTCAATTAGCAATAAACATTTAAGATTCATCTGTGTCTTTCTGTGGTTTGACATAGCTCATCTTTTTTGGTCCCCAGGTACATTCCATCATATGGATACACTGCAGCTTATTTATTCTTTCACCTATTGGAATATTTTGGTTGCTTCTAGTTTTGGGCAATTATGAATGAAGCTGCTATAAACATTCACATAAGGATAATTTGTGTGGACATTTATTTTCAAATCCATTGCATTACTACAGGATTGCTGGATCTCATGGTAAAATTATTTTTAGTTTTGGAATAAATTGCTAAAGTGTCTTACAAAGTGGCTTTACCATTTTGAATTACCACCAGCAATAATGGAAGCTCCTGTTGCTCTGTACGCTTGCCAGAAGTTGGTACTGTCAGGAATTTTTGTTTTTGTTTTGTTCTGTTTTAGCCATTCTAATAAGTATGTAATGGTGTCTTGTGTGAATTTAAAATATTTTAATAACAAATGATGTTGAGCACCTTTTCATCTGCTTAAGCCAACTGTGTATCTTCTCTAGTGAAATATCTGTTCAGATATTTTGGCTTTTTTTAACTAACCACTTTGTTTTCCTATTGTTGTTTAAAAAGATCTTTGTATACTTCAAACACAAGAATGTCTTCATTAGATATGTGTTCTGCAAACATTTTCCCCCCAAGTCTGTGGCTTATCTTTTCATCCTCTTAACTGTCTTTTCTGAAGACATGTTTTTAATCTTAGTAAAGTGCAATTTACCTGTTTTTTCCTTCATGAACTGTGCTATCAGTATTGTATTCAAATCATCATCATAAACCCACATCATATACATTTTCTGTTTCCTACAAAAGCTTTATAGTTTGTATTTCTCACTTAGTCCTATGATCAATTTTGAGTTAATTGCTGTGAAAGGTGTAAGGGTGATATTTAAGTTTTTTTTTTTTTTTTTTTAATAAGAGCACCCAATTGCTCTGGCAACATTTGTTGTAAAGATTGCAGTTTCTCCATTGAATTGTCTTTCCTCCTTTTTCAAAGATAAGTTGACTACACTTGTTTATATGTATTTCTTGACTCATTTCTGTTCTCTTGATCTATGTATGCATTCTTACCCCAATAATACACTGTTTTGATAATTATAATCTTACAATAACTCTGGATGTTAGGTAGTATCAGTGTTCTTTTGTCTTTACTGTTGTATTGTATATTCTAGATTTTGGTTTTTTTATATCAACTTTAAAATCAGTTTGTTAATGTCCACAAAATAACTTGTTGGAATTTTGATTGGGATTTGCACTAAAACTATAGATCAAGGTGGGAAGAATTTATATACGAACAATATTGAGTTTTCTAATCTGTAAACACAGAGTTTCCATTTATTTGGATTTTCTTTGATTTCTTTCATCAATGTAATATAGTTTTGCACACTTAATCCTTCAAGTTTTATCAGATTTATATGTTAGTCTTTCTTCCTCCCTTTCTTCTATTCTTCCTTCCTTCTTTCTGTGTTTCTGTTGTACATGGTATCCCTTTTTTTACATTTCAAATTCCAATTGTTAGTTGTTGGTAAATAAGGAAATTATTGACTTTTATATGTTAACCTTGTGTTCTATAACCTTGCTATAATTGCTTATTATTTATAGGATTTTGTTATTGTTATTAGGATTCTCTACATATACAATCATGTTATCAGTGAATAGGGATAGTTTTATTCCTTCTCTTTCAACTTATATATCTGTACTTACTATTCTTGCATTGTCATGACTGCCAGTATAATGATGAATAAGATTGGTGAGAGCATCCTTGCCTTGTTCCTGACTTGAGGGGGAAGACATCTACTTTCTAACTATTAAGTATGATGTTTACTAAGGTTTTTTCATAGATGTTTTCTGTCAAGTTGACCAAGTTTCTCTCTGTGCTTAGTTTTCTGAAAGTTTTTTGTTATCAATGATGATTTGATTTTGTCAGATGCTTTTTCCCGGTCCATCAATATCATCATATAATTTTTCTTTAGCCTTTTGTTATAGTTGATTGCATTTATTGGTTTTCAAGTGTTGAACCAGACATGCATAACTGGAATAAAACCCACTTGATTTTAGCTTGTGTTTTCTTCCATTTGATTAACTACATACACATACACACACACACACACACACACACACACACACACACACTTTACCATGGGATTTATTTGATTCTAATATTATTTAATCCTTGTTATTTTGTTTCCAAAATTTATAATTTTCCATCTGTCTTTTGTTTTCTGGTTTAATTCCATTGTGATGTAAGAACATATTTTGTCTGATTTCTATTGTAAATTTTGTGAGATATGTTTCCTGGTCATAATACATTTTATCTTGGAGAGTATTCCATGTGCATTTGAGAAGAATGTTAATTCTGCTGTTGTCGCATAGAGTATCTTAAAAATGTCAGTAACCCAGTTGATGGATAGTGCTGTTAAGGTCATGTATGTTCTTACTGAGTTTTCTCCTTGTTTGATTAATCAATTACTAAAGAAAGGAGTTATATGTTCAACTGTATTACAGACTTGTTAACTTCTTTTCTTAGTTATATCAGTTTTTTCCCTCATATTTTGATGCTCAGTTGTGAAGTACATACATGTTTAATATTGTTATGTCTCACTGGAGAATTTTCATTTTATTAATATGTAATGCCCTTCTACATCCCTGATAATTTTCCTTGTTTAAAAGTCTGCTTTGTTTGAAATTATTATAACTACTCACATTGTTTTGTGACTAATGTTAGTATGGGTTGTCTTTCTACACCCTTTTATTTTAATCTGTCTTTATATATAAAATAAGTTTCTTAAAGATAACATATGTTGGGGTCTTTTTTTTAAATTAACTCTGCCAGTCTCTCTTTGACTTGGTGCATTTAGATCCTTTATATTTAGTCATTATTGATACAGCTGGATTAAGATCTATAATGTTTATAACTATTGTCAATTCTTTGCATTCATTCTTTGCATTTCTTTTAACTGAGTATTTTATGATTCCATTTCTTCTCTCTTAGCATTGCAATTGTACTTCTGTTTTAAACATTTTTTAAAACTTTTTAAATGTTTATTTATTTTTTAGAAAGAGACAGAGTGTGAGTGAGGGAGGGGCAGAGAGAGAGGAGACACAATCTGAAGCAGGCTCCAGGCTCTGAGCTATCAGCACAGAGCAGACATGGGGCTTGAACCTGTGAACCCCAACATCATGACCTGAGTCAAAGTCTGAGGCTTAACCAACTGAGCCATTCAGGCACCCCTCTCTTAAAATTTGTAATGGTTGCCCTAGAGTTTGCAATATACATTTACAACTAGTCCCAATACACCTTCAAATAACACTGCACTGCTTCATGGTAGTATAGTTACCTTATAGCAAAGTATTCTTATTTCCTTCCTCTAATATCTTATGAAATATCTGTCATTCTTTTTACTTACCTATATACTATAACAACCCAACGCATCTCTTCTACCATTGCTTTGAACAGTTATCTTTTATAAGTAATAGCAATAAAATATTTTATTTAACCTTCATTTATTCATAGAGGTGCTCCTTCTTTCCTTAAGTGGATCCACATTCTGGCCTATATTATTTTCCTTCTTCCTTTAAAATGTTTAAGATTTCTTGCATGGCTGGTGCTGATGACTTCATGAATTCAGAGTATTGCTCATCTGCAAAGGTCTTTGTTCATTTTGGAAGTAAGTTTTGGTGCATATTTAATTTCTAGTTTGATATTTAGTTTTTCCTTTCAACACTCCAGGTATCTATTATCTTCTTACATGAATGATTTCTCACAAAAGGTCCACTTTAATTCTTCTACTTCCCCTATAGGTAATATGGTTACTTCCTTTGACTTTTTTCAAGATTTTGTCTTAATCTGTGTTTATATATGACATGCCTAGATATATTTTATTTTGTTTTATGTTGTTTGAATATTTTCCCTAACATCTGCTATTAACTTGAAAAGCTTTCAGTCATTTTTGTTTCAAATATTTCTTCTGTTCTATTTTCTTATAGTTCTCCTTCAGGTATTCCAATTACATTGAATTATACCTTTTGTATTTATTCCACAGTTCTTTTTTTCTTTTAATGTTTTATTTATTTCTAGGAGAGAGAGAGAGACAACGTGAGCAGGGGAGGGTCAGAGAGAGAGGGAGTCACAGACTCTGAAACAGGCTCCAGGCTCTGAGCTGGCAGTCAGCACAGAGCCTGACGTGGGGCTCGAACCCATGAACCGCAGGTCATGACCTAAGCGAAAGTCGGACGTTTAACCGACTAAGCCACCCAGGTGCCCCTCCACAGTTCTTGAAGGTCCTGTAGATGTTGCTTGTTGTTGTTTCTTTGTCATTATATTTCATTTTGAGAAGTTTCTAGTGATCAATATGCAAGCTCAATGATTTTTCCACCAGCATGTCCAGTCCATTAAAGAGTTCATTCACTGCATTCTTTGATTAAAATATTTTTTATTTATACAATTTCCATAGTTCCACTTAAAATATCTATCTCTTTTTGCCTGTTGTCTACTTTCCCATTAGAGTCCTTAACATATTAATCACAGTTCCCTGCCTAAATTCCTAAATCTGTGGCATCATCTCAGTCTGGTTCTTATGTTTGCTTTGTGTCTTCATTCTTTTTTTTTTTTTTCCACTTTATAAATCTTGTCATATTTAGTTGTTGTTGTTGTTGTTGAAAGCTGGACATGTTTGTCAGGTGATAAAACTGAGGTAAATAAGCCTTGTGTGATTTTGCTAATGTGGCTAGGAGTTGGTTTCTGTTTAATATTTTCATAGTTGTATTCATCAGAGGCTTCAGATTACTGTAGTGTCCTTGTTTTTGTATCCCCTTTGACTTCTCGTTTCTTTTAAGTACTCCTCCTAGGAGAAATTCTAAATCTTGTGAGTATTTCCAGAGTTACTATAATGAAGCCTTGCTGGTGTGGTAGAAAGTTGTGGGGAGGGGCAAGTATTCTATAATCTTTTGATTAAATCTCTGTATTTCTGTGAGCTTGTGACTGCGTTGTGACCTTCAAAAGTGTTTCTCTAGTGGTACACTTTTTTTTTTTTAATCTCCCTTAGATGAGATAGGAAAGTTAGAGGAAACTGCAGTCTGAGTAAATCACTTCCCCCAGCTAGAACAAGAATCTGGTAATTTTTCTTTCCCTTTGGAGAATAGGCAGTACTTATAAAGAAAATTTTGGGAGTATTTGACAGTAATTACCCTTCCTCTTTCCCTGTAAAAGGTACAACAGGATCTACCTAAAACATTCACCTTGAAAACATAGTGGACTTGAAAAACGCGAGTCTCTTTCTAGGACTATAATCAACAGGATTTTCTTTTGTCATGCTAGTCTACACTGAACTTCCAGAGATTCATCTAAAGCACCATATAAGTATTCCTACACATTTATGGTTCCTCTGGCTCCTGCTCTAAGCAAACAGTTCTTGACTGTGACTTTCTAGATTTGTCTGTCTCTCTGAATTTCAGGGTGGCAATTTGCCCTGTAATCTCAGTTATCTGATGGATTCAATAAAAGCCATTGATTTTCTTTTTGTTCTGCTTTTTCTTGTTTTAAGGATGAGAGTGACAACTTTAAAGCTCTTCTATACATGTGACAGTTGAAACCAGAGGGTTGAGCCATTAGATTTTTAACATCTAGAATGTTAAATTGACTTCTTTTAAGAATTTGAGGTTTATACTAATATTCTTCCTGTTTTCTATTCTTTTTGTTAAAAATTTTAAAATGTTTATTTCCGAGAGAGAGACAGAGTACGAGCAGGGGAGGGGCCGACACACACACACACACACACACACACACACACACACACACAATTTGAAGCAGCCTCCAAGCTCCGAGCTGTCAGCACAGAGCCCCATGTTGGGGGTAGAATCCAAGAAATATGAGATCATGACCTGAGCTGAAGTCAGATGCTTAACTGCCTGAGCCACCCAGCTTCCCCAATTTTTTTCTAATTCTTAACAACACATTAATCGTATTCATTGTAAAGTTACTATCTGATAACTGTGGAATCTAAATCATTTTTTTTCTTGGTTTCCAGTCACTGTTTTTTGTGAAAGCATACCTACTAATTTTTAAATTCAATGATAGATATTGTATATGAAAAATTAGAGAAGCTCTGAATGATGTTTTCTTCCTTGAAGGGGGTTAAACATTTTTCTGGAGGGCAATAGAAGATAAGGCGATTTGCTTGCTCCCATGGCGAATTCCGTTTCAGGCTACTTTTTGCTTTTTTTTTTTCGTTCAGGCAGAACATGTTCAACTTTGGCTTTACTTCTAGATCATAGCCCTTACCTCTAGGCGGTGCTCCTCTGAGGTCTTAACTATAACTCAGCAGTGTTTGGCAGCATCTTTCATCTTGCCAGGTCTTGAACTCCTACCTCTGCCTCCAGTATTGCACCCCTGATGAAATCTCTGAGAAGGTCTTTACTTTCTCGGCTGTTAATTTCTGTACAAATTATTGCTGTACCTTTCTGAGCATGTCCATCTTAGAAGCTTACAAATATCTGAAGGGAAACTGTACACAGATACTTGGGCTCACTTTTTGTGGTTCTCTCTTCTCTGAGAGTTTTTACCATACAAGTCCAATCACTTTGAAATTTACAGAATCCCATCTCTGAGTGATCATAAATGTCAAGTGTATTAAGTGGACTCTTAAATATCCCCATTATTTTTCATTATCCTAAACTATATCAGTATACATCTGTATTTGAAAATATATTCCATCAAACTGAATAACACCTAAGGGGTCTTAAAAAAACCTCATATGCAAGATACTGAAAGTATAAATTAATCTACCCAATAGTAATCAAGAAAAATGTTTGCTAATTCTTGTTTTTAACATTTTTAAAACATTAAAAAATGAAATAATGGATATAATTTAAAAATAAATCTAATATAAATAAATAAATCTAATTATCTTGTATAATTATATTAGACTAATATTAACTAAGTTAATATCTAATTATATAAATTATGATAAACTTACATCCCTTGCTATTTTGGGGGTTCTGCTTGTAAACTGAAAAAGTTATCATAAAAATGTCACTTAGTAGCTATAAAATATAGTTTGTATATAGAGAATTATTTATTTATTTATTTATTTTTTATTTCTAGGAGAGAGAGAGAGAGACAGCGTGAGCAGGGGAGGGTCAGAGAGAGAGGGAGTCACAGACTGAAACAGGCTGCAGGCTCCGAGCTGGCAGTCAGCACAGAGCCCAACGCGGGGCTCGAACCCACGAACCGCGAGATCATGACCCAAGCGAAAGTCGGACACTTAACCGACTAAGCCACCCAGGCGCCCCTGTATATAGAGAATTTTTAAAAGCTATTTTTGCTTTACCATTTTTCATGTGAGATTATATCATTAAGTATAGTGAAAAGGCATACTTTATGAAGGTAGCTGAGTGAGGAACACTTACAATGTAACATTACTCATAATTGTGTAGTTATATACTAAGTAAATTTTCTTTCATTTCATTCCCTCAAGGGGAAAAAAAAAGCAGAACACATGAATCTATCTGCTTTATATTTGGTTAATATTACATATTAAGCTTCATTTAGAACCCAATTTAGATTGTATATATATATATCTCTAGTAGTAAGACAGATTTCTTTGAGAAAGAATATGCTTATTATACTTGTTATGTAATTTATTGTAAAGATATGTGTGGAGAGGGAGGGAGGGGGAGAGAGAGAGAGAGAGAGAAAGAGAAAGAATAAATTGAGAAAGTGTGATTTAGCCACACTGACATGGCTAAAAAATTCTGTTTTACTTAAAATAAATTCTTAGGTTATATTTTCTCATGGAAAGAGTAAATTAAATCTCTTAGAAATCAGTAAATGGCCCTTAGTTATTAACTTTTTCCTTAATTTCAAGATTTTATCTGCAAAAGGAATAATCCTGTTTATATACCTTATATCACCATGAAAGTTAAACCAAATAACTTATTTAAAGCAAAAGAGTCTAACAATCACACAGAAAAAAAAGTCTATCTTATCTTACCTCATCTCACAATCCTGAGATCAAGATCTGAGCTGAGATCAAGAGTTGGATGCTTAACTGACAGCCATCCAGGCATCCCCAGATATTTATTTTAAATAAATGTCAGTCTATATTTCCCATTTTACAGTTCTACAATGATTAGCTAGTCCAAAAACTGCTGTAATTTATTACTGCATATTTACACACAGACACACAGACACACAGACACACACACACACACACACACACTTGAATTACTGCTTTTTGGGGGTAAATGGGACATTTTCTGAAACAAAGACCAGTATTTTGACATAATTAGACTTTGTGAGCAGCAGTATTAGATCAATTTTTAGGCATTTTTTTAAAATCCCTAAATGGTTAATTGGAAGTAATTGAAGGAAACAAAGAAATGTCCTTGGTGAGTGTTAGTTGGATTACTACTTTATGGGAACCAAGCCATAACTAGGGCAACATAAAATCTGCAAAAGAACAATGGTTAAAAATTAAAGAACATTCTTTAGGAGTTCAAAGTGTAGACTAAAATGGCTAGATATTAACATTCTCTGCTGTGTTGTCAGGAAGTATTCCTTATTCACTTTGATAATAACAAACTTAAAAAAGAAGCTTAATTAAGGGCTTATCAGAGGTATTACCTCTTTTTTTTTCCTTATAATTATTATTTAACCAGTTTATTTTAGTTACTAGATTTAGAACAATAAAATTCAAGAATAGAAAATTGACTTGAGGATGAGGGATTTTCACATAGACCTAAACTCACACACACACACACAGAAATACAATAAACACCTTTTTACTCACCAACCAGAATCAATCATTTTATCATTTTCATATTTGGTTTTTGTGATTTTTTTGCCTCGTTTTTTAAAAATATAAAACATCCTATATGCCTAACTCTATTTAATAATGTTTCCATTGAATATAATCTTAAGTATTATTTAGCTTTCTGACTCTTTACGGGCAATAGATACTATGAATTTAGCATATATGTTTTCAATCTATGTTTTTACTTTTTCTTAATATGATAGATTAGATTTGCATGTTATATTTGTGTAAATGTTATTAGAGTATATCATTTTTCAATTTATTATTTTAGTAAACAATACTTTTAGGTCTACTTGTTTTGAGAGAGACAGTGAGAGAAGGATTAAGAAAGAGACAGACAAATGGATAGAGATATATCTAATCTATTCTTTTTTCTGTTCATATGGTTTCTACTCTTAGATTTATAATCTATATGTCTTATGGATACTGCTTTAACAGAATACAGCTGGACTTTACTTCATTTAAATTTTTTTTATTTTAATTGGTGAGAGTATATTGAGTTCATATGATTACTTATATCTTTTTTAAATTTCCTTGTCCTGTGAGTTTTATTTACAACATATTTCCTTCTGCTCATTTTCTTTTTCTAAGTATTCTTTAGTTCATTGTAGTTTCTCTTTGTAAGCTAAGAGCTTATTTATTCAGTGCTTTCTCATTAAAGGCCTGTGATGAAATATTTGATGTATATTTTATACATGTGTATATGCACCTGATTAAAATTTAATTAATTTACATTTTATCCTCTTTCTGAACACTTCAGGGACTTTACTCTTGCCTAAATTTCCTAAAAAACTGCCTTCTACATTTTTATTAATCTCTTTTAGCTCTGTTAGTGTCTAAATGCATTAAAAATGTTATTATTTTATACAGTACTCTGGCTAAAATTACTTAATTACTTTTTTGCTCACCATTACAATTTCAATTCCAATTCTTTTCCTTAAACACTTTTGATTTTCTTGCCAAGGCCTTTATTTTTCCTGCATACTTAGAGTTTGCTTGATTGTGAAAACTGGATTGGCAGTATAGTTAATATGCACTTTGAAAATATTGTTCTTTTTTTCTATAGTTTATGCTAAGAAATCTGCTTAATTTTTATTGGTGTACTTTGGACACAGATTTCTAATCTGATAACTTTTAAATTTTCCTCTTAAATTCTGAGATACCACAGTTTCATAAAAATATACTTAATATTTATATTTAAAAATTTTTTTTAACATTTATTTATCATTGAGAGACAGAAACAGAGCATGGCCATGGGAGGGGCAAGAGAGAGGGGGAGACACAGAATCTGAAGGAGGCATCAGTCTCTGAGCTCTCAGCACAGAGCTTGATGCGGTGCTCTAAGTCACAAACTGTGAGATCATGACCTGAGCCAAAGTTGGATGCTCAACTGACTGAGCCACCCAGGCGTCCCTTAAGATTTATTTTTATTTTTTAAAATATTTTATTTATTTTTGAGAGAGCGATAGAGACAGCATGAGCAGGGGAGGGTCAGAGAGAGAGGGAGACACAGAATCTGAAGCAGGCTCCAGGCTCTGAGCTAGTTGTCAGCACAGAGCCCAATGCGGGGCTCGAACCCACAAACCGTGAGATCATGACCTGAGCTGAAGCCGGACGCTTAACTGACTGAGCCACCCAGGCGCCCCTTAATATTTATTTTTAAATCTATTTATTATTTCTTTAGTTCTGGGAAATTATCATGAAACTTTACTTTCTATATTTTCACTTGAAATAAATCTTTAGATTCAAATAATTACTTGGAAATATTTCTATTCAACAATAAACATATGAATTTCAGTTATATTTCCAGTTTTTGTAAATATTATAGATGAAATTTCTGAAGGTATTTTGGTAAAGAAAACTGATTTCTCCTTGAAAAGCATAAAAATAAATGTTGGAAAGGAAATGAAGACCTATATTGAAAACCAAATTTACTTGTATTTACTTATGGCTTCGTATCTTAGTTTTACTCTAGAATCAATGAGATAAAAATGTTACTGTTATTTGAAAACTGGTTCTTGAATTAATAAGCCCACTAAAACCATGAAGTCTAAGTCTGTTTGTTTCAAGGTCGGCTACTACATACATCATCTATCTTTTGAACCAAAAGAAACACTAATTTTCTCACAGTGGTTATCAGAAAGATCATAGTAAGTTCATTATTGTAATAGAACAAAAGAGAAATCAGAGAAATCTATTGATTATATCTGTCCATAAATTAAATTTAGTAAATTTCCAACATACAAAAGTGTTCCCAATGTAAATTTAATCAATATATTAATAAGGTAAATTTAGTTAATTTTGTCTGTTCAAGATCATATTTAAAATACGATGAAATCAAATTTGGAACATAGTTTTGTTGTCAACATAGCTCACTTTGAACAGAGCTTTTTTTGAATTTTCAAATTTTATTTTTATGTTTCATGGCAATGACCTTAAGGCATTCGTTCTGAAACGAACTACATAATCATTTCTCTTTTGTAATACTTGGGCAATTAGCATGGCTTAAAGGTAAAAATAATCATGAAACATGATTCACACAGTAAGAATACAGGAAAGAAATGCATGAACTATATCCAAAACTTTAAGATTTAACACTTCTAAAAATGTGTGCTTTTATACTATGTAAACTTTATGCATTTACAACTTCATATTTCCTTTTATGCATATTAAATAAGTGACAAGATAGTAATTACCTATTGTGAATTCCCACAAATATTTAAAGATTGAATTAAAATGGTGAAACCAATCAATGTAGTTGACAATATTATTTGAGGACTAGGATGTACGAGGCATGTGTTACTTATTTATTTTTAAAATTTATTTATTTTGAGAGAGAGAGAGAGATAGAGAGAGAGAGAGAGAATCCCAAGCAGGCCCTGCACTGTCAACACAGAACCCAATGCAGGACTCAGTCTCATGAAATGTGAGATCATGACCTGAGCCAAAATCAAGACTCAGACACTCAACTGACTGAGCCACCCAGACATCCCAAGGTATGTGTTATTAATTGGAAATATAAAGTTTTATCAGACATAATTCCTACCCTCAATGAGATTAAATCTACTAGAAAGATTTCTGAGGAAGTATTAATAAATATTTATACAGAGTTAAAATAATTACTAGAATAAAATGGAGATATATGAAAACAAATAATAAGATGATATGGGAGATGAGAATGAGATGATTTAGGAAATGAAACTGTACAGGGCATATGGATTGAAAAGGGATGAAGAAAAGGGAAAGAAATGCTATGTAATTATGAAAATGAGAAATGAAACTAAATAAATGAGAATTGAGACACAGTAAGTATAGGATTAAAAAAAAATGAGCAAAATGTTGAGCCTGGTTTCTGGGATAGAGATTTATTCATTGAAATTTTTTATTTTATTTATTATCTGAGGATTTATTTCAACATGAAGATATCCTTAGCAAATTCACAAAGTATATTTTACTAATATTTTGGGAGAAAGAAATCATTATTATTTTGCAATGCAACAGTGTGTTTAGCATACAAAATCTTTGATGCACTAAACTTTTATATATGTAAAACTCTTGATAACTAGTACTATTTCTTTTGTCTTTTATAACAATAATAAATCCACAGTTGTAATTTGTAAGTTACATAGGTATGTCAAATAAAGCAATCCTTATATAAAAGTAGGAAAATCCCCCAAAAGTTAAAATATCTCAAAGATCTGATATAGCTATGGGCTGCTTTACGTTTTATTTTTTGAATCTGATAAAAATTATTAGTCACAATCTTTTATTGCCTTTGATAAAATAATATAGAACAATTTTCTCAATTCTCTCCCTGAAGACAATTTAAAAAGAAAAGAATGAAATATATAATAGATATCATCTAAAAAGAAAGCATCTTAAAAGATCGAAGAGCTATCAAGGTAGTGAAAAAATTGAGCCAAAATTTAAAAGAGTATATAATACCACAGAGAAGGAGGCCCAGAAGTCACAATGCTTTCTATAAGGCATAATGAATTCTGAGTTGCTTTTTCTTATATATCACGTAAAAGAAATAGTCAAAAAATAAAAGCAAATAAAGAAAGAACTAAGATAGCAAAGCCAGGGGAAAATTAGAAATAGATCTACAATGACTTCAGTTTTAGATTTATTAGCTACAAAGTAAACACACACACACACACACACACACACACACACACACATTTTACCACTCTTGGATATTAAAAAATAGTCCTGAAGATTTAATAAGAAATGAGAAACTACAAAATGAGACATAGTAGATTTATAAAAGAGAAAAACAGAAATCCTTGAAAAAAAAAACTATCTACACATTAACCAAAGGTAACAGCAAAAAGAAGATACTGCTAAGTAGTTTTCAAAAGCAGATTTTCTATCTAAGAGCAGGTTAGTAATACCTGGAGAACCAGTCAACCGGAAAATAGATCTGAAAAAGCACTTAAAATACAATATTGAGAGATAAGAAGACTCAAATTAGGAATAGGGGATAAGAAAACAGTAAATACAGTGAAACATTCTAAAATTCTTATTACTGGAGTTTCAGAGGAAGTGGATAAAAGGAATAGTTCCCAAGCAGTATTTGAAGATAATAGTTGAGCGTTTTCTAGAACTAATGAAGTCAAAAGTCCAGAGTGTCAAGGAGTCCAGTAAATTATTAGCATTAAAAATAAGATAAATATACTTGGAAAATTGTTTAGTATCTTCTCAAACTGAACACAAGCATACTCTTTTGGCCTAGTGATTTTGTTTCTAGTTTATACCATAAACATAAATGCGTATGTACATAAAACTATGTATAAAAAGACTCACAGCAGCTTTATTTATATTAGAAGTAACCCAAATGTCTATCACATTACAAGATATGTATTGTGTATTTTTCAGTGAATGGAAAGTAGAAAATTAAGCAGCAATGAAAAGGAACAAACTACTATATCTTTCATATATAATGTTCTGTAAGAGAGGACAATTATAAGGGGTTCTACACTGCATGATTCCATTTCTACAAGTTTTAAAAACGGGAAAGAAAAAATTATGTTACAAGTCAGAATAACAATTGTGTTTTTGCATGGGGTTTGGGGGAGAGTATAAGAGAAGTTTCTAATGTGTATTAGGTTTTGATATGAGTGGTGATTAAATAGATAAACTTGTTTGCAAAATTTTATAAAGCTATATACTAAAGATATTTTATTACAAGTATGCTATATTTCATAAAATAAAACCTTGTTATTAAAATTTTTAAAGCTATTGAAAAGAGGAAAAAGATAATATATAACATTTTCAAGAAGAATGTGGGTAGGGAAAGCTTTCTTAATTAAGAAACACAGAGGGGCGCCTGAATGGCTCAGCTGGCTGAGTGTCCAACTTGGTTTCAACTCAGGTCATGTTCCCAGGGTACTGGGATTGATCCCTACGTCACACTCTGTGTTGAGCATGGAATCTACTTAATTTCTCTCTCTTTCTCCCTCTGCCCTTCTCCCTTGCTCATGCATGCTCATGCTCTCTCTCTAAAAAAATTAATTAATTAAGAAAAATAGAACACTTATAATACAGAAAGATATTGATAAATTAATCTATGTCTAAATCAGGAGCTTCTTTTCATCTGAAGTGATTGATAAGTAATTCATATCTAGAATATACAAAACTTTTCATCAATAAAGAAAAAAACACTTGAAAACTCATTTTAAAACTTGGCTAAATTCATGAATAAGGACTTGAGGACAAAATATAAATGGCAACAACAGCATCATATAGAAAGTTGGGCAACATCTTCAATAATCATATAGAAAACCTGGCCACTCCATGTGTTGGAAAATATGTGGTATAACATCGTTTTTCATACACTATTTTTGCATACATTTTGATACCATTTTGAAAAACTGTTTGGAATTATCTGATGCACCTAAAAATATGCACATCCAATGAACAAACAATACCACTCTTGGAAGAAATGCAAGATGAGGTATACCAGGACTCATGCATAGAGATGCTGACAGCAGCATTGTTCACAATTGTCTTATACTAGAAATGACTGGTCATCTCTATTAGAATAGATAAACTGATTGTGTTATATTTCTAAAATGTAACATCATCTAGCAAAGAAGCTAAACAAAGTAAGCTAAATCCAACACCATTAGTGAATCCTAAAAAAAAAAAAATATTTTGAGCAAAGTAGCATACTAAATAATACGTTCAGTATGATTTATTGCTGTAAAGTACATAAATAGGACAAACTCTATTCCATTGTGATGCACACATAGGAGGTAAAACCAAAGAAAATCATGGAATTGACTACCATAAAAGTCAAGATAATATTAACTTCAAGTGGGGAGAGAGAAAATGTAATAGTCCAGAGACACAAGGAGTTGACAGGAATGTTCTCTATATTAACCTAGATGCTGGCAACATTTATGGTTACTTTATAATTATTCATTCATTCATACTGTATATTTATGTTTTTGTGGCGTATCTGACATGTTTATATTTCATAGGAAATAAAATGACAATTGACACATATATAAAAGTTGAGTGCGAATATCTGATGAACATTAGCACTGACTAATTAATAAACTAAATCCAGTGGGCAAAAAGCTCAGTTCTGTGTCAGTATAAAAACTGCCTCAACCTGACTAAAGCAGGAATCTGATTGTGTTGTTAAGCCAGAAACACTCCCATTATAAAATCACTTAACATAAACAAAAGCTGATTTAATTTTTTTGGTACGGTTTCAAAGGGCAGACATAAAAAACCAGAAAATTTTTTCCAATGTAATTAGCTAAAATTTGTGATTCTTGTGCAATATATAAATGTATACATCATATTTGAAAAAGAAAAGCTAGACACAAAGCAGAATTAATTCAGAGGGAAAATACGTCTTTCAGTACCAAGTTTTCTCTAACTGATTGATTTATTTCAAACATTGTTTCTAATATTTTATGAAGCTACCCAAATGTTATCACTAGGGTTACATTAGAAAAACATTCATCATTTGCAATATTAAGTATTCCTTCAGTATACACTCTACTGTGAATATGTCCACTGTGAACATATAGTTTTGACACTAATCTTCTGAAGGAGTTTAGGGAAAACATGAGGGTCATTCAACCACATTTTAATAACCAGTGTAGTATAGTAATAGTTCTCTAAATTAGTATCTTCAATCTCCTCTTACTTTTATAGTCTTTGAGCAATAAAGAAGATTCAAAATAGGGAAATATGAGGGACATTTTTAGAATTATGGGAATGTTCTAAAACTGAATTACAGTGATGATTCCACAACTGTAAATTTACTAAAGCTCACTGAATTAAAAAATTATACTTGGTGAATGTTACAGGATGTAGATTATGCCTTAATAAACTTATAAAAATGGTGCAATATAATCTCATCTTTCCTTTGTAAAATCTTCATGTAGTGTTCTTGCTTTGTGATTTTACATTTATTGTAACTTGTGATTTATTTAAAATTTAGATTTTAGAAGAAGTAGGACAGTGTAAGAAACTCAGGCTTTTTCTTGACCTTGAATTCATGGATTTAATTCCAAATACCTCTTTAGCTACTGTGTAAGATTGTGTTTGTTTCCTCTTCTGTAAAAAGGAGAAAATACTAGTACCTAACCTAATGACTTATTCTAAGTATTCTGAGTTAATGTATCTAGATGTGCTTGGAGTAGTGTCATTATTTGGTAAACACTATATAAGCATTAGCTATTTCTATATGCTGAATTAAGGAGGCAGGTAAATGTTGAAATTGAAGAGAGAAAAGTGAAATAATAAAATTGATAGAGAAAAATATGAGAGAAGGTAAATAAAAAGAAATGTGTTAATCTTCTTACAATTAATAAATCTTGTCCTTGAGGTAAGACATAAATAAGCAATAATTGAAATTAATTCAGGTTTACTTGTAAGTGATGCACTTATGAACGATAATGTTTGTAATTAGGAAGCTGAAAGAAATTCAATTATTTTGGCTATTTCTGTTCCTGTAGGTAAAATCATTTGGGGGAAAAAAACAGATGACCTGAAGTAAGGGTTGGAGAGTTGAGATTATTAATGACTTGCCATGACTATTGATGAGAAAAGTAGAGAAATGCTAAATAGGAATACATAATAGGAAAGCCAAATGGTAATTGGAATCCAGCTGAAGTTGTAGACTATAATTGTTTTTCAAAAATTTTTAAGATTTTATTTTTAAATAATCTCTACACCCAATGTGAGGCTTGACCTTACAACCTCAATATCAAGAGTCACATGTTCTACTGACTAAGCCAGCCAGGTGCTCCTAATTTTTTTTCAGTGTTAATGGAACTATATTCCTTTGACAATCTCAATAGGCAATAAGACATATTTTACTAAAATTGATCCAGTTACTAATTATTAAAACCAGTTTTAAGAGTGTAAAACAGCCATTATGATTGACTGTCATCTGTTCCCTGTGAAATAATTATTCTGAGTCATTCATGATAATTTCTTCAACTTTGCCAGTGTTTAATTTAGAGATAGCCAAGTTTAACAACGTTATGCAATGAAATGCAACTGAATGCTCACTTTGGACTTGTAAGGAAGTGAAGTCAGCCTTTTGAAAAAAGATGCTTATTGTGCCGGTTTCTGTTAGCAGACATTTCATGTTTATGAGACAATCATTCTCAGGATGATTTCTACTAGTTTGTAGTAGTAGAAATAACCTTGGGTTTTCATAAAATCCTATACAAACCAAATCAAATATTCCAGAAGATTGGCCTAAATCTAGACAGCTTATTATGTAAGTTCATATATTTTCTCATTTCTAAGTACAATTTAAGTTGTGGTTTCCATTACTTATAGTGAAATAATTCAACTTAATACAAAATAGGTATCTGGAAATATTCTTCAGACATTCATTATAAAGTATAAAGAAAAAACAAATAAAGAAGAAAAAAGATTTTATTTAATTAAAATAGTATTAATATTGTATTTACATATGTAATTGAATTTACATTTAATCATCATTGTGTAATCACTTTATCTGGAAAGTATGGGTTCCTCCCTAACAGAATATTCCAAAGGAGCTACAAGGATGACTGGAATTCAAAGCATCTGAGAAAAATTTACAAGTTCACGTTTGACTGAAATTAGTTTTTACATCATAAAAGTGATGTAATTGAAACAATCTTATAAATAAAATAATTAAAATTTCATAAAATATATCTGATATGTGGTTAGAAACTTGTATTTACTTCTGTCCTATTTTTGGCATTGCTCTCTAATAGAAATTCAGCAAATAAAGCGCTTGATGTGACTATATTAGTTTGAATCATTGCAATGACTCTGGATTATAAATGGCTTACAAATTACAGGAGAAGGTTTACATTCTCTTAACTGCATTTTACTTTTTTTTTCTTTTGACTTATAGGCAATCTTCTTAGCATACCTCATTACATTATTCTCAGGGTACATTAATCTCACCACTTTTAAAAATAAACACATGCCAGACTTTTCACATTGATTGTACCTGAAGCAACTCTTTTGAAATTGTCCCTTTAAACATCTTTTATATTTGGGGATAATTAGAAGAAAGAAAAAATTAACTTAAAGCCAATTTAGTTCTTATATTTTAATACAACATCCAAGTACTCTAACAGAGGTATCCTTTAATTTCTTCTTAAACAAACGATAAAAGCCATCCTAGAACATGTATCTGCGAGCCTAATCTTTCATACACCCTCAATACGTGCATGGGCTAGAAACACATTAAGCTCAGAACCAACAGAGTGTTATTCCCTTAGAGAATGGAAAGGTGAAGTCTCACTCAACACAGTTTTACCAAGCCAAAAACAAAACAAAACAAAACAAAAACCAGCATTAAATGCAATTTCTTCCAAAATCATATGAGGCTCTTTCAATTCTAGGAAATCATTCGGGCTTGACAGCAAGAAAACACTTTTAAATTGGAAAAGCCTTTAGTTTTCAAACTTTTCCTCTGGTTCTTATTTCCCTTTTGCATTTGAGGTCAGTAACGTTCCACTCAAGTACACTCCTCAGTCTTCATGCAGCATTCTGCATGTGCTTATTTCCCACTTGAGTGCCGTCTAGAAGGAAATGCTCATCTATCTCTACTTCTAAAAAATAATTATTTCTCCCCGATTGATGTAAATTATTAGAGTGACCTACATGAAATTATCAATTTTCAGCCATTTTACTTTACAAAAATCAGTATTTTCAGATGGATCAAACTAACATCATCAAAATGTTGAGAATTTTTTTCATATCAAAAAAGTTATCTAATACAGTCAATAATAAAAGTTATTTTTTCTTCTTAATTTGTAATGTTCTGAGATTTTTACTTCCCTAGCTTAGCCTTCTCTGCTATGTACTATGGATAGTTATTACTTTGCCCTAATATTATTTTCTCCTTTGCTAATTTCAGAGAATATTTTAAATCTCAGTTTGGTTATGAAAATAGTACATTGGAATAAGTAGCTTTGATAAGGGGATTTAAGCTTCTATATTTCTGGCAGAAGCCAGAGAAGTAAAAAATAGGTAAATCTAGAGCTGAAGGACTGGAAAAAGAGTTACTAATGATGTTGGCTGAAGCACAGGCTGAAGAGGATGGGAAAGAAGCCACAAACCATAGGGACTTTTGACAAGCTTTCTTCTGTTTTCCCCAGAACTGCAAGGCAGAAAGGTGCCAAAACATTATGTCTGACTACCTAAGTGACTATCACTCCACTTCTACTTTCCTAATTTCACTCAACTTCCTTTTAATGAGAAACACTGACTTGTGTTATTATAGGGCAAGAGATAAGTCTTTGAAACCAGTCATGGTAATTCCAAGATGACTAATGACAATTTACCACAGACATAGAAGCCTCAGATTCACATAGGTGGAAGTGATTACTCAAAGATTTTCATGTACAGGGGACAAATGTTTTTCCCAGCAAACCTAATAAAGTAAATTTATCATTGAGATACACCATACCCAATCTCTCTCTCTCTTTTTCTCTGTCTCTCTCTCTCACATACACATACAAAGGACTCAAAGATCTTGCCAATAAACTAAGTGGAAATGCTTTCCCTAGATCTTTAGAACATACTGACCCCTTTTGGCCCACAGCCATAATTAGTAAAGTAATCGATAGGA
Source organism: Hyaena hyaena (assembly GCF_003009895.1). Taxonomy (NCBI): domain Eukaryota; kingdom Metazoa; phylum Chordata; class Mammalia; order Carnivora; family Hyaenidae; genus Hyaena; species Hyaena hyaena. The sequence goes on along the minus strand of NW_024081299.1, from coordinate 1,071,755 downwards.
ATTAAAGCATATGGCAGGCTTAATAACAGAACATCTCTCTGCACTCTGAAAAAAAGTTGGTCTACCCAATCAACTTCTATAATGAATAATAAATCTTTTATCCATCTGTTTATTTCTGAGGCCCTCTATTCTTTTTTTCAGACTTTATTTAAATTCAAATTACTTAACATATAGTGTACTACAGGTTTCACAAGCAGAATTTAGTGATTCATCACTTACATATAACACCCAGTACTCATCATGCAATTGCCCTTCTTTTTACCTATCACCCATTTAGCCCAGACCCCAGCCCGTTCCCTCTAGCAACCCTCAGTTTGTTCTCTAGAGTTAAGAGTCTCTTATGGTTTGTGAGGCCCAATATTCTTATCAGAGGATTAGTTAAGTATCCATGCATTAAAGCCACACCCCATTAGGTCTCCAAGTCACCTACTAACCAATAATGTAAGTAAATACAAACGACTATGGAATTAAACATTTTTTTTTCTCTATGAAAGTTATTTTCAAAGAGATAAGATCTTGTTTACAAAACTTTGGGCTATAATTACTACACCAAGTTGTTCTTATCATTTGGATAAAACTGGCTATTTGGAAAATGCATGAGAAATATGTGAAAATAAGGTGTTCCTTATTTTGACTTTAAATATTTTAAAGAAATTTAATAAGTTATTTCTTTAGAATTTTATTTAAAAATAAAAGTTTGTCACCAATTTTTACACACCGAGTGTCATTTTTCTAGAGGATATCTTTTTTTTTTTCTTCTACATTACAACCTTAAGAAATAAATGTATCTGACTGCAATCTAAGTTAAAGTGAAAGGGCATCTCATGAATCTTGTAAATGTATTGTCATTTAAATAACAGGAAGCCGCAAAACAATGGAGACCTAATAATGTCCATGAATGTAGTATTCATCTTAACATTACTGCAATATTACATAAAGAACATGAGAAGGTAAGATTCAAAAGAAGAGCAATTATCACTAGGCTGTGAAAGCTGAGAATGACATTCAGACAGACAACAGAGATAGGGAAGATAGAAACAAGATATCAGAGGTAAAAGAAGGATCTCAGAGTCTTGAAAATTGGCAAAATAAAATACAATTTCCTAGTGACAGAAGAATAAAATAAGTTGATGGCTTTAAGGAAAAGAAAGTCAAAGGAGAAGATGAAAGCTTATTTTTGCAATTCTACCTCAAAGACTTTTTCAGGTTTTTCCTGGGTACCTTTGTTTGTTAACTATGGTGAAAGCAAAAAGACAATACACTGTCTATTTTTTTCTCATGTCAGACAACTTGTTGGCTTTCTTGAAATGTAAATTAATAAAATTTATTACTTAATTACTAATTGTGATTTTTAAATTTTAACCAAAGATGAGTCTCCTTTACAATATGAAATTTCATCAATTCCTAATATGTGAATATAAAATATTTCATTTTTGTGAAGAGCTTACTTTACAATGTCTCAGGGCATTAGGATCGAAATGTTGGTGATTTCGGTCAGTATTGAAATACAGAATTAGGTAGCTTACACGGTATTTAATTGAAGTTAGAAATATGTATACTTGAGAATTTTTATTTTAGAACAGATTCAGACTTACAGAAAAGTTGCAGAGATAGTAACAAGTTACTGTATTCTCCACATTCAGTTTCTCTCATTATTATACATTCATATGTTATATTTGTCAAAATTAATAAACTGATGTTGATACATTATTAACTGAAGTCTGGACTTTATTCATACTTAATTTCTATAGTGTTGACCTAAACTCCTTTTCCTTATCCAGGATCCCATCTAAAATACTATATTACATTGTGTTATCAACCTTACTTAGGCTCTGCTTGCCTGACACAATTTCTTAGACATTGTTTTTGATGACTTTGGTAGTTTTAAAGATTAGTGAACAGTTATTTTGTAGAATTCCTTAATTTGGATTTGTCTGCTGTTTTTCTCATAGTAAGACTGGGGTAACATTTACTTGAAAATTATAGATTAAGAACATTTTATTTTATTTATTTTATGATTTTTAATGTTTATTTTTATTTTTGAGAGAGACAGAGACACAGTGCAAGTCAGGGAGGGGCAGAGAGGGAGACACAGAATCTGAAGCAGGCTCCAGGTTCCCAGCTGACTGTTAGCCCAGAACCTAATGCGGGGCTTAAACCCGTGAACCATTAGATCATGACCTGAGGCAAAGTCGGATGCTCAACGAACTGAGCCGCCCAGACACCCCTAGATTAGGGAAAAATTAAAATTATCACTCACAAATTATAATCTAGGAAACAAATGTAAATTTGTAGAGAAAGGAATGGAAAATAATATATATTAATATATATTATATAATACATATCTACTATCAATATATAGCATCCAAAGAGCAGATTTTCAACATCTTTGAAACTTCAGTACATAATACATATACTTTACATTGTGCCTCGGTAAACATAGACAAACATAAAACTAAAAAAAATCACATAGTCTATTAAAAAATGTAATCCAGTAAATTCACTTAACAATCCGTTAATATAACATGACTTGCAGTTTTAATAGGAAGTCTGAGGAAACCAAATACAGCCTTCTCTCTCTTCTCTCTCTTTCATAGCTTTGGAGAGCATGTGACTGAATATTCCCAAAGACAAAAGGAAAAAAAATGAGAAAAAATATTGGAGAGATGATATAATATCTAATAATATAAAGTTCCCTAACGAATTTCTTTACATATGTTGGAAACACAAAAGGCTAAGTGAGAAGAAAATAAATACATGTTTTGGTGATTTTCATAATGGCCATTACAGTTAAATTAGGTGAATCAAGAATAAAGAAGTTAATTGCATGGATAAAGGTTGTATAGTAAGTCAGCAGTAAAGAGGGAAATAAAAACCAGGCATCTGTCCCCTGCAGTCACTATTACACACTTCCTACAAATAGTTGATTTAGCAATAAATTGCATTCTCTTTAATACTTATTACATAGGTCCACGTTTTCACTATAAAAAAGAAAATGAGTATAGGGAATTCAAAGCTATGTACAAATGATTTTGGTTCTCAATTTCATTTCTTTACTGAATATGAAAAAATTGCAAGAATCATGTAAAAATGTTCTGTTTCAAGTGACTTGCAGTAAAGCAGTCCCCACGGCACATTCACACACTTGAGCTAAAAGGTAATATTACAGGGATCATTTCCAAATGGAGATAAAAATAAGAGAAGAATCTTTCATCCTGAGTCTCATTAGGAAGTGAGGCTCAGAAGCATGTTTTCTTATCACTTCTTCTGTTTGCATAAAGAGGTGGACACACACCTAGGGAACATTTTCAGAAAGGGTAAAGATGGCAGGGATGTATCAAGTGAATGGAGTATGATCTAGGCATGTGAGGAATTCTAATACAGGTACTTGGGGAATCTTAAGAATTCAGTTCTTGTTTAGGAGCCGAAAGAGTAGCTTGTTAGTAACATTTTTTAATGCCAGAAGAGAGTTGTGGGTTTGGTTCCCAGTGTCAGTATCTACTTCTTCAGGCTATTTGGCACACATTTATGTAGCAGAGGTTGTCTGGAAAAAAAAAAAAAAAAGCTGGAGGCCAGGAAGTATGACATGTTGCTCATCGACAATTCTGCTGGCCAAGAAATGATCTGTATGTTGATGGGCCCTCTGATTAGCTATTCATGATGAGATACACTGTTACAGTGCATGTATATGCATAAAGCAAGAGGGGTAAAGTTAAATGTAGGAAATAAATGGGCACAAAGCCCTTTGCACTTGGCAATTTCAAGGTAAAACTAAGGGTGATTTATCTTGTCTAAATTCAGATAAGAAATAATTACAGCTATTTCAAGCTAGTAAATTATCTACTCTTCATTCATATAAATAAAATGGAGTCCTAATAAAAAACGTGGTACATTGACTTCTTGGCTAAGTTTTAAATGTTCTTTGGATCAGTTACTATATTTTAAATTTTCAGTGCGGGTAGCTTTATATGTGACTTAATATTCCTTCTAATGGTGATGACTTTTCAATTTTTAAAAAAATATTTTGATGGTGCTTTTCCATATTAAAACAAGCTTGATAGAACAAAGCACTAGAATCTTTAAACAAACCTTTGTTATATTTATAGACAACATAGCAACAAAGAGAGAAACTGGAACAAAAGAATAAAAGGAAATTTTCAATAAGGCATGACAACATTCCGAACCATGACTAAACATGTGTTGAAGTCAGTGGTTTATGATCATTATTCAATTAATCCTTAAAGGAGACCCAAAGTTAAGTGCAAAACTTTGAGTAAATATGTATTTGTGCATTGTTTTTCATGAAGTAAAGGTGTATAATTTTCATAGCATTTTGAAAACAATGTTAAGTGGATCCATGACCAAATGTTGCCAAAATTTCCCTCTTCTTCCAAAGATATCCAGTTCATATGAGTTTTGCCAAACATTTTTTAAGTTTATTTATTTTGAGACACACACACACACACACACACACACACACACACACACACAGACACACAGAGAGAGAGAGAGAGAGAGAGGATAAGTAAGGTAGTGGGAGAGAGAGACAGAGAGAGAGAGAGAGAGAGAGAATTGCAAGCAGGCTTCATGCCATTAGTGCAGAGCCCGAGGAGGAGCTCTCCTCCAACTCACAAATACCAAGATCATGATCTGAGCTGAAGTCAGATGCTTAACAGACTGCTTAACACCCAGGCACCCCAAGTTTTGCCAAATTTAAAAAAAACTAGATGATCTACACCTTATGCAAATTGCTTCAGAAAATTAAAGTGAAGGAAATATTTCTGACTTATTTAGGGTACCAGTTTAAACTTGATAACTATAATTAAATAAGGGGAGTGTAAAAAAGATAATTAGAAACTAATATTTCTTCAGATTCAATATCTAAAACAAAAGATTGCTGCCTACATTTCAATAGTATAAAAATCAGTGTAAGACTAGTTTCTGTAATAGATAAAACTCTAAATCTCAGTTAATACATGGAGTTTTATTTATTTTTTTACTCAGATAAAGGTAGTGGTAGGGATAGATGGTGAGGTACTCTGCATAAGCAGTCATTAAAGAACCCAGATTCTGCCATCTTCAACAGGTAGCTTTTTCTAAGGTCCTGGGGTGTATGCCTTCCAGCCAACAGATGGTGAAAAAGAGAGATATAATTCAGTGGGGAAAGGGAGATTGTTCAATGAATGATATTGCAAAAATTGTTTATCATTATTGAAAAAATGAAGTTAAATCCTTACATACTACCTAAAGCAAAATCAATTACTATGAGAATATTGGAATACTTTTAAATTAGATCCCAGGGTCAGGAAACTGACACAGAAATCAATTCCACTGTATTCTATTGGTCAAGTGATCACAGAGACCAGGCTCAAAAGGAAGGAGCATAAACCACTCACCCATCGATGAGAAAAATGTCAAAGAATTTTGGTCCATGTTGAAAAACTGCTCCAAGTGTCTCCTGATTTGGGGGGTTACATTTTACTGTTTATAGGGAGGAACACTGCTTAAATGAGAGGAGAGAGAAGAAAAATCACAAAAGGAAGGCAAGAGTGCAATATATAAAACCTGCAAACCTCATAATAATGACTATCTTCATCAAAACATTTTTTTGAAACTTTCCATATTTTACTTTTGAGAAAAGTTTGAAATATTAGTCATATAAAACACAGTTATTAGCAAATCAGTCTAATGTATTTGATAGAATAACTTTTCACTTCTAATTGCTATTTTTTTTTTGTTTTGTTTTAAATAAGTCACTTTGGCAAAAGTTGCACAAGGACACATTCCTAACAATATTTTTACCACTGTAAATTAAATAAACAGATAACAGATAATTTTACGTTTCAAACATAAAAGTATATTAAACAGAGGAGAATGTACATTTTGTTACCCTTGGCAACATCTACCTTTTGCTTGCTTATTTATTTAAGTTTGACTGTTGTTTCAAATCAGAAATTTGAGAATACACATAGAGGACAAAATATAGAGGAAAGCTATTTCCTTGTTTACCATGCTAAAATAAGCATGCAAAACATTAAAAAAAAAGAACAAAACAAAAGAAAAGATCACGCCACCCTTTGGTAAAACATTCTGAGCTGAGGAGATTGTCAATTTCATGCTTATTCACAATGTACTATAAAAATCCTAGGAATATGTAGACTCTAGCTTGCATATTAAAAAAAACAATATATTTAATTTTCTGATAGAAAAGGGCATCAAAATACTTTTGAGTAATGATTATTAAGAGACTTAGGCACTATTTTTCCCCTCTGAGAGGTCATCTGAATTTTGTCTGTGTTACATAGGTATTATTTTTACCAGGTTTTATAATCTATTCCATAACTTATATAATCATTTATTAGGTTGACAAGTTATTTGTTGAAAGTTTATGTGAGCTACATAAGTAATCTCCCAATTTTCCTATATGTTGGAATAGTTTGTGTAATGGTGGCATTTTTTTGTTTAAATTTTGGTAAAGTTTGTCAGTGATGCCATCTGGTCATAAAATTTGCTTTTTGGGGATAGTTTTAATTATTGATTAAGATTCTCTAATAATATAAGTGTTTTGAAATGTTGAAGTTTTCTATGAATTTGCCCATTTCATTTCAATCTTCAGATTTATTAAAATAAAGTTGGTGTCATACTCTCTTACTACTTTTTTAATGCTTATAAAGGGGAGTGCCTAATGTAACATTCATTTATGATATTGAATATTTGGGCTTTATATCTCTTTTTATTTCTTGATCAACCTCACCAGATATTTACCACCATTTGTCAGAGAACCACCTTCTGGCAAGTTTTACACTTTCAATCTTAAATTTCTTAGTTACAAAGCAGACAGGAGGGATCAGATTAAGTGTCTCTTTCAAGACTCAAAGACTAAAAACAGTGTGTTAAATATGGGGTAGGTTTATCTTAATCAAGTTCCATATTTTGTAGTTAGATGAAATTTCTTCAAGATTTTTGTCCTCAATTGTTTTCTGGATTTTTATTTTATTGCAGGAGATGTTATTGTAGGAGATTTTCACCATTTTGTTGGTTTCATTTTTCCAGAGTTGCATGAATCTGCCTTCTGTTTTTCAAATGTCATTTTAAAACAAAGCTTGAGCATTTTTTTCTCACAAAGGTAATATGGGTTGAGTGGCAGAATACAGTATCCAGAGACTATGTGACAAAAAACTGTACAGGTAAGTGGTTGGTATCTGGGATTTTACAACAGGAATATCAGTACATCACTAATAGACCAGTCACCCAGACCAATGGCAACTAGCAATTTAATAGCTCTAAACTGTTCAGAGATCCAGATAAATAAGCTAAAACAAAACCAAACAAAACAGCAGGAAATAGCAGGGTGACAAACATTAGGTGACTAATTGCAGTCTCCAGAAGGTGGACTATAGGAATTGACAAGGGAGGAAAACAGGTTTCAGACTTGAGGGACTGGAAAAGTTCTAAGACAGGCAGTTTAAGAAGGAACATTGCGGGGCGCCTGGGTGGCTTAGTCGGTTAAGCGTCCGACTTTCGCTTAGGTCATGATCTCACGGTTCGTGGGTTCGAGCCCTGCGTCGGGCTCTGTGCTGACTGCCAGCTCGGAGCCTGGAGCCTGTTTCAGTCTGTGACTCCCTCTCCCTCTGACCCTCCCCTGTTCACGCTGTCTCTCTCTCTCCTAGAAATAAATAAAACATTTAAAAAAAAAAAAAAAGAAGGAACATTGACACAAGAAACCTGGTACCATCACCTGTTACAGACCCATTCTCAGAAACAAAGCAGAAGCATAATTTCTTGGTTTGGCTTGTATGGTCAGAGCCAGATTGGTAGCAACGACAACTTGTTGCTGACCATTTGGCAGTGAATTAAATCCTTGCTGGCAAGGGAGAATTCTGGGTTTAGAAGTAAGGGCAGGGTTGAGCTTCAGGCCAGAAAGTCTGGCAAAAGGGAGGTAGCCAGAGCCTGATGTTGTGGATACTTGGCCTCTTTCATACACATTTCTTTTATTTGTTTTTAATTACGTTTTAAATTAGGGACCTTAGAAATTTCTCATAACAAATCTTCTATTATTAAGAACATATTATATGTAAAATACTTTGTTCCTTACCAAGCATTATTAACAGTAAATTAAACCTAAGACAATTTTGATTTCTCAAAGCTTACAATGTCTACTTAACAGGAAGTTAAATCTTAAAATGTTTATCCCAGCCATTTCAAATTGAGGGTCAAATCTTCCAAATCAAGAAATACAGACTATCTTTAAACTTGAAATATTGCTCTGTTACTCAAACATCATATTTAAAATGCTAATTTTAAAGGGGAAAAAACCTGTCAAAACTTGTTCAATAATATTTTCAAGAAATGTCATTTTTTTCACTCTTTTACAGAGCCTTTATTATTAAATCAGTCTGCCAAAGCATATTTTTACTTATTTCATTGTCTATTCATAAATTGGTACAGATACTGATGTAAATCCTTTCTTTTACAACACTAGTTTCTGAATATTTTTGGTAGATTATTTCATAAATACTAACTTTAAAGCATGCACTATTTTTTTTTTTTTACAATCTAGAATGCAAAGCAGAGTGTTGGATAGGGTGGGGGTGGTGACTAGTATATAATTTTTATTTCTATTCCTCAAAACTCCTATTCCAAATAAGATGCTGCTAGTCTCTTTCAGTTTTTGTATGAGCCTGTTGACTCTGCAGTCTGAAAGCTCTTGATCTTTAATGATCTGTAACACATCTGTATGCATAATACTGTCTTCCAAACTCCTCAACAATACAAAAACATTAGGCACGTATCACGGAGCTCTTTTAATACATTTTCCATGCAACAGTGCTTTTCCAAAACGCAATCCATTTTTGCATAAAAAATAAGATTTTACTGTTTGAGAATAATCAGGTAGTTATGCTGAACTAATGAGCTTTTTCTCTTTCTGATAGTCTTCAGATACAGTAACAGGGGAATTTAGCCATTCCTTAAGAGGTAGGAATGATGATTTTTCTACCTTTGGTCATCATGAAAGACTTCCTTACACTAGAATATCCTGGCCAGACAAGCTCATTAACAAAGCAACACTTCAATTCATTGATTGTATTATATGAAAGAATAGGTTGTCTGCCTATTCATTCATATAAAATCATTCGTTAAAACTGAGGCACTCTGAATATAATGTAAATGGATTGTGCCTACTTGCCACTGTTATTTTTATTATATAATGGATCTGAAAAGATACATTATTTTTCTTCTTTTCATAGGAAGCAAAATTTAAAAATTAAATAAAAAAGATCACAGGGAAGTGATAATGTACTAGCCAGGATAACTTGGTTTTATTTCTTTAGAGGAAATATGTTTACTATAATTTGGAACCACATTTTAAGGATTCTATTGTCATAATTTTTAGACATTCCATCTCTCTGTTTATCTCACATCCTAACTGTGTTCCAGAATTCAGTCTTGATGCTTCATAATCATACAAATCCCCTTTTTGCATTCTGAAAAGAATATTCAATTCAAAAAGGGAGAGGAAGAGTTTGTGAAATTCATTTAGACTAATAGCATATTTATTTAGCACCAAAGGGCAACATTCTTATTATGAAAATATGTTTTTTTTTTTTTTCCAATATGAAAAACAAGCTAGTGAGAAGGTGGCAAATCTTCTACCTTTGGCTATTTTTCTCCGAAGCTCTGGCTTATTTCTTACATTACTGTGGAAATAGCCATCGGTTTCCCATTTCTTTCCCTCTGTCAATTTTGCTTCTTTTCATAGTTCTCTATATTCATGATCAAAGAAATGAAAGCTTGAGGGTTTCCTGTGTGTACCCAACATCAGAAATGCAAGTAAATGACTAATTCTTAAGGAGATTCTAAGCCTTACTATCCAATCTATGTTTATGAGATTTAAAAATTATTATTTTTAAGTATTTCTGGGATATACTTGGACAAAAAAAACCCAAAACCCAACCAACCAACCAACCAAACAAACAAACAAAAAAACCCACCTAGCTGTGCCTTGTTTCTTTTCCCCTCCATTGTCTGGCTTGTTTGGAGCTCCCAGAAAATAAGATTAAGTTGATGAAAAGCTCAAGAGGAATCATAATTAACTTAAAGAAAAAAAATAACAAATGAAAACAATGATCTGCCTGTTTAGCAACAGCCAACAAAATAAAAATGACAATGACAAGAAAGAAAGAAAAAGAAAGGAAAGGAAGGAAGGAAGGAAGAAAGAAAGAGAGAGAGGTGTATCTAAAACATGTTTTCTGCAAGCTAAGTGTGCAAAAGGATGGCTTTTTAACAGCTATTGAATTCACTCTGGGACTGAAGCATTAAATCATTCTAATCCCATCTGTCAGACAATCAAGAAATCTTTACATTTTAGCTAGATCTTTAACACAGGGATCTAGGTACTCACAAGTTGCTTTCTTGTAGTATAAAGTTTAATGCACTGTATAGCACATCGCTGAAAACCAGCCAAGACTGACAGAGACTTGGCAAACACTTTCTGGGGCTCCTGGTGCCAACAAGATGTCTTTGCTAGGTGAAAAACAAATAAGAACCAAATTTTTTTCCAGCCTGCAGAGATAAAAGGTTCCTGGGAATTGCTGAGTGTTATATTGCTGTCCTAAAACCCTCCATTTTGTGCTCTTGTTCTGAGTTGTGTTTTTGTTGTAATTGGCTCCCTGCCTAGGAACTTGCTGTGCGCTGCTGGGTTAACCATGATGGGCAAGTGGTATGAGGAACCACCAGTTGATTTGACAGTAGCCCAGGAGAGTTTGGGATTACCTTTACCACAAGAGGGTGGTACAAATATTTGGAAGTGTATCAAGGTGACATTTTATCCCCGGCCCCTCTCAATACTTCACTCTTCTGTTAAATTAGTCTGTCTTCTCAGCTTTCACTTCTCACCTTTCTCTATATACACACCCAACTGTCATTCTGTAAACTTACAATTTTTCAGCTTCAAACATGTAAAAGCAATCAATGCAACCATCTTGGCGGGGAGTGGCATTCAACAGAATCAAAGTCTTTACCGACCCTCTGGGAAACATTTAGAAAATGTCTCCTTAAATCCCATAGATAAGGCTATGGAATGTTTTAGCATTAGCATTCAAGATCTAAGAAATAAAAGGAAAGGGGTTAGCTGAAAGTTAATATTCATTCACAAATATATGTCATTAACACTGTCAGAATACTGTTATTTTATTTATAAATATTTCATGAAGGAGATTTTTTACTGAATCTCCACTATATTCCAAGCACTAAGAATACAGGAGTGAACCAGAGACAAAGCCCTGTTCTCATTGAGCTTATAGATGAGTGGGAAAGGCAAAAACTGAGTGAGTTTATAATTGATATATATATCATGTAATGATAAGTGTTAAGAAGGAATATGAATCAGGTTAAGAGACATTCAGGGAAAAGAGTGGTGCTATTTAGATAAAGTGGTTAAGTAAGGCTCATCTGAATCAAATACAGAAGTGAGTTTGTGTAAACTGAACGGTATTTATCCATTCATTCAACATGCATTTTTATTGACTGCCTAGAATAATGCAGAACAAGTATTTTATTTAGTATTTAAGCTATGCTATGTACATTCTTCAGGCATTAGTTGTTCCCACTCTGGCATAACACAGAGATTAAGATCTTAGGTTTTGATATCACACATCCATGGTTGCTTCTTACTCTAAGTATGATGTACAATTTAACGAGAGATTAATTTCTTTAAATCTGTTCTCTCATACATAACATATATCCCACTGACTTCTATAACTGAAAGAACAACTGAGAAGCACCTAGCATAATTCTTAGAGCACAGCTGATAATTATTGAATATTAGTTATTAAAACTGTTAAAATCAATGTACACCCAGATATTTCAAGTTAAAAATATCAATTACATGACCATGGGAACACAGCTTTTAAAGTTATTAAAGACTTCTGCTTATTTTAATGGTAGCATTGTTTAAAATGAATAGTTACAAAGTATGATATGAAAGAAATGACAGTAGCCCTCACTTTTCTACAAATGAAAACAAGTTATTATAAGGACTCATTTTCAAGATATTAGTTCAATGTAACTCAATTAGTTTCAGAATTCTTTATACCCTTTTCTCCGGGTGATCTATGTTTAAGAGCAGGGCAGAATGTCATAGATCACCCTGCCATCAGGAGAGAGAATGGAGTCTATATTTTTTTGCTGAAATATCTGTTCATTATGCCAATCTTTGGTCACCAAGGTCTTCAGACTAAGTCCGTCTTGTCACAATCTCAGATTCTTTTGATATTTTTGACCCCATCTTAGGGTAGAGAGAGCCCTTTTCTGCTTTCCTTGCACTACCCAGGACACTTAACCTGCTGTTAGCCCCTTGTAAGGCCACAAGTCTAAATGTCTAAACCAAACTGACTCCATGACAGGCTTTAAGTTTCCCTTCTAAACTAGAAGGCCTGAGTTTCAGCTTCCCCGAAACTGTCAGGTAGTTACACATTGCCCAAGGCAGGAGAAACCACCCTTGCAACACCCAATCAGGAAAGGCCAGTGACCACCCTCCACACTGTTAAGGGAGAGGCCTGGATACAGGAACTATAGATAGGACCCTGTTACCTAATGTTAAAGTTAACCCGTTAGTCGCCGAGTAAGACCCTAGGCTCGCTCTGTGATTGGTTAAATTTAAAGGTACTCTAAATGTTGTAATTGGATCCCGCCAAAAGTAACGAATACTCTAGACAATGTGTATGGTCAAACCCGCTGTCAATGATGTTGAATAATTATGATTGGATCACTGTTCCCATGTCACAACTTCTGTAACTCCCCGGTCTCAAACCCCATAAAAACCCTACTCTGCCCTTGTTCGGGGCTCTCAGCATGGATTCATTGTGCTGGTGAGGTCTGGGAGCCCGAGCTTAAGCCCGTAATAAAGCCCTTTGCCTTTGCATACGTGACTCGGACTCCTTGGTGGTCTTGGGATTTTGGGAAGATCGCGATCTGGGCATAACACCCCTGACCTCATGCTGGACAGAACATGGATAAAAAGTTTACACTCTTCCTAGATTATAGACTCAGAAGGGAGACCGAAGTCCATACCCAGGGATCTTCCTGTATTCTCAGGGTGTTTATATTGAGTACTCTTGGAGCTATGCAGGATTTGGGAGTCTAGATGGGGCAGGTATAATGACTGCTTGTCAACAACTGTCTCTAAATCATTCCTATCCTAAAATCACTTTTAATTTAGGCCAGTGATCCTCAAGCATGCATTAACCATAGATTGCAGAGCTCTGCTGCTAGAGTTTCTGACTGAGGAGGTCCCAATAACTTGATGATAACTTGAATTTCTAGTAAGTTTCCAGGTGATGTTGATGCTTGTGATCCAGGACTGTATTTGGGAAATCAGTGACCCAGATGAATCCTTACCTTCTTTTGGGCTGGAGCATCATCATGTTGAATTTTCCATTCTTTGTATTTTATGATAGAAACTGTATTTCTCAGTCTTTAAAACTGACTCTTAACATTTAAAGCTGAACTTTTGGAATTCTAGAAAAAAATCTTTTCTCTCTCACCAAAGTACAGTTCTGACAAATCAAAAGTACTTTGTCCTTCCGGACAGTGGTTTTCTTTTTTTTCCATCTATATTTTGTATCTATTTCAAACTGAGATTAATGAAATGAAATACCAGAAGGAAGATGAGATTTTTTTCTAATTTCAAATGTACTTTTCAGTTTGAAAAAAACAATACATCTGCATGTATTTTAAAAAGTATCTACTGTTTAAGTATTCTCTATTTTAGCCTTCTGATTGCTAAATATGATTAAGTCACATAACAGTCTTCCAAACTCTGGAGGTATCATACTGTTACACAATTATGTTCTGTTAAATAACGCTTATGCAGATTACAAGTACTTAGCTAAGTTAATATGAGCAACCGTTTACAATCTGTTATATTTTTCTTATGGTAATTTTTAAGAGATTATGTTGGGTGCACAAATAATCTAGCTGAACCTGCTAAATGAAAGTGCATGCATTTAATCCTTTTTCTCTTACTGCATTTAAATTAGACCATAGAATTACTTTTTTAAAAACATATCCCTGAGTTGAAATGAACACCTTGGCCACTGCATACATAATATCTGAATACACATACATACATATGTATATACCCACATATTTCTGTAAACTGTGATGAGACAAAACTAGATATAGCATACATGCACAAGAACTAGATAATATAATTTTAATAATACAATGAATCATTCAAACTTTCCATTTTTCTGGCTTCAAGCAAACTAGACAATTTACTTGCTCTAAATTTTTAATCATCTTTTTTTGAGTACTCTCAAATTAACTGGATTTTAATTATAAAATCTCTGTTTCAATTATTGCATTAGGTATGGGATTAGGGGTGTTAGTTGTGTGTGTGGGAGGGTGTTTGTATGTTTTTCAGACAGGCTCACTATTCATTAATCCATGGGGTGTGTATCCTACATGGGCATTTTGCCTCTCGACCTGAGTTTTAATATGGCATTTACAGTGTGTATGGTATATAAACATAGTTAACACGCTTTAATATATGAAACTTACTATGGTAGTGGAATATGAAATTACAAGGGCCAATGCATTTTTCTGTGGAAGACATTTTGAAAGTTATCCTTTGCTTAGCAGGTGAGTTTGCTACTTTCAGAGCATGTCTTTGTATTTGGAGCTCTACTCTTGTCTGTTAGTTTCTATAATATAGATTTGCAGAGATTTTTTTTTCTCAAAATGGTATCAGCCTGTATCTGATTCCTTCCTGCCAGCTGCCTGTTCCTATTTCTGTTTATTTCAGGCAATCAACAACTTTTTTACATTTCTACAATCTGAGTTTCTGTGGTCCAGCCTTTCTTTTGGCTGGAAAATACACTAGGTTCATTTGACAGCAGGTCTAGGAAGCATGGTTATAATATCAATTGATGCATTCTGGTCCAGGATTTTGATAATTTCAACTCCATTTTGCTAATTGAAGACAACATTAACATAGTGCTTGCCAATAAATCCTGTCCAAATACTGAATAAAGGGAGTGATGGTGTTCAAGAACTCTCTAAGCTTTGTGCACACATTATTATTCTTAGACTGTATGTTAACCTTCATTGTCTCCCATGGGTACCATTTATGCTGGAGAGCTATTATTTTGCCTGCCCAACAAACACTTCTCTTTCATTTGGTAAAAGCACCTTGCCTTTCTTTTAGAGATAAGTCTTTCCATGATCTTAATCCATTGATTTGAGGAGGTCTGATTCAACCTTGAACTTTAGCAATACATGTGATCCATATGTGACCATTTAGGATCTAAATTTCTTTGCTAAACTCAATACCTCAGCTGGAACAGTGAGGTCCTTACGTGTGGATTTTACTGTCAATAAAAAAGGAAGTATATTTATTTCTTTTCAAAAAGGTATTTAAAGTGATACAATGTCATCTTAGTGTCACTGGTTATCACTTGGCATTATCTGTGGCTGAGTATAGCTGCCTAGAATAAAGTCAACAAAGATAAAAGCAAAGTAGTGGTGAAGAGTTACCTTTACAGAACTCTTCTCGAATACCTCATTTGGACACCTGTCAACCCATCCCTAAAGCTGTTTCTCTCTTAGACTTCTCTGTTATGTCAGCCAAACACTCCATTTGTGCATGCATCAACTTGAATTGGGTTTGGCCACCCACAACTAAACTATATCATAAAGCTCATTGATTAAAACATTATCCCTAATTCCAAACACTGACATTGATAACAAAAACAACAAAAACATTATAGAACCATAAACTTTAGGATAAGGCCAATGATTTACCTTATGATAAATTAGTAAACACTTTGCTTTATTAGCATTAACACCTAACATTTCATTTGTAGGACTACTGAGAAGCCATTAGATGTGATATGCATGCACACTCAAATATGAGAATTGCTTATTATTTCCCATTTTCATTTCATTTTTGGTTCTCTCCTTCATTTGATATCTGAGTATCACGAGGCTACTCTGGTTTTATAATATTTATTTATATTTCCTATTTTATTAAGCCAACCTCTTTAACAAGGATGTGGTATATAAAGATAAGACACTGTACTGGAGGCTGCTGCTGATCTTTGGAGGGAACGGAATACAGCGTCAGCTCTGAGTCTTGTATGTCAGGAGGGAGTTGCTGCCAGCTATTGAATTTGTCCAACAAGTCCTTGGTTTTCAGGATGATTGTCATTTCAATGTATTACATTAAGCCTTTACACAATCCATATATTAAAAAAATAATGTTTATTTATATTGAGAGAGGAAGAGAGAGAAAGAGAGCATGCAAGCGGGGAAGGGGCAGAGAGAGAATCCTGAGCAGGCTTCATGCTGTCAGTCCAGAGTCCAATGCAGGGCACAAACTAAATAAACTTGAGATCATGACCTGAGCCAAAATCAAGAACTGGAAGTTTAACCAACTGAGCAACCCAGGGGCCCCAAACAATCTATAAGTTTGTCTTTTTGAATGTGTTCTTCCAGGGCAGAGATAGTGATGTAGAGACTTTCCCAAACAACTTTATCAGGGTTTTGTATGTATACCTGTGAACCCCAAGAGAAGAGTTTCTTTTAATGTCCAAACTCCAGATCTCAGGCTTTTGCTTCATAACTGATCAGTATGGAAGATGAGAGATAGAAAGACTCATCTTTACCTCCATGCCTTTGGCTTTATTAATGAACTCTGGAATGGATACTTTTGCTGACTAGAATGTTTTCCCAATATGTGGAGAAAAATTTTAAGATCTCAGAATCCTCTGAATTATGATTCTATCTCTGGCTCCTATGCTTACTATCTGGGAGTCCTTGGGATTTAGGTTCCTCTCATGTATGCCAGAGTAATCTTAATAGACGTTTATATTGGTATTAAACTAGATGATGCTGATTAGTCTGCAAAATGTGATTTATTAATATTAGTGTAAGTGTTATCGTCCAATGTAAAAATAATCATCAAAAATGAGTATAATTCTCAAGCAATTTTTTTAGTAATAATTTCTAAGATGTGTGATTCATTAAAAAAAAAAGTGTTCTCTGACTCAAACATTCTATATCATGAAATTATTTGCCTGAAGTTGCCACTTGATTTATATGTTCTATCTGACCTCCTCACTCTTTTTCCTATGTGAATACATCACAAGCAAATTACTGGCCATATGTTTCTACTTGTACTCAGTGCCCAGAGTGTGCACATACATAAAATGGTTCCCACGAGGGAAGGAAAATAAAGACCCTTGAGATGAATGAATCTCCTAGAGCAAAGGAAAGATGCTCTTCTCTGGAATTCAACATAGTCATGGAATCAGAGCACACAAGAAGTGATCTATTAGTACAGCCTCAAGGTCACAATTTCCAATTCAGAGAATCACCCAAGGGAGAGTTTCAGAATTAGTAAGTGCTTCTGGGACTGCAGCAGAAAGCAGTGCAGGAAGAAATACCATTTATAAAAGTGAAGAAGCTACAGTGAATACTAAATTTTTTTTCTTCTTTCTGGGAAAATGACAAAACAGGCTACCATGTAAAATGAGAAGTGATAGTAATTATGACTTACAAGAGGTGTTTAAAGTCATTACTGTTGGTGATGATGATAAGCACACAGAGTTGTCCATGACAGCAGGGATAGAGGGACAGTTAAACAAAGAAAAATTCTAAAAGAACATAAAGAAAGAGAGATCCAAGACAACAGAAGTTTTTTTTTTTCTTGAATAAAAAGGAGAAAAATTAATGAGAGCTGAGTGAGATAAAAGATTAATATTTTAGTATTCAGGAGTTTGGAAGATCAAACCAGTCAACTTTAATAAAAACACACTTAGGTACTCTTGCCAAAACAAACACTTCTATTTATTTGGAACATAATTTTGTTTATAAATAAATAACACTAAACTAATAATGTTATTAATGACATATTACCTTTATATATGGTTTCTATTTTTTTTAATGCCATGCCACTGTATTAGTCAGTCTGAGAGAGAATAAGAGGCTTGTCAAGATGACAAAGTAAATGGGTTAGAATTGGGTCAAGAATTTATATTTTCTAAATGCTTAACCAAAGCTTCTCCTGTTATGTTATATCCCTCAAGTAGTTCTTTCCCAATTTCATAAACATTTAATATGGAGACTTAAGTAGGCCTATTGATACATGGAGTTCTATCAATTTCCTAAATTCAGGGCATATTCCACAAAAAGCAACTAGTAATTATGTTGGTTACTAATTGTCTCCTTACGGACAAACTGATATGGAATATGTTCTAAGAATACTTTCTTTTTCCTAAATAATTGTATTAATTAATTAATTAATTAATTTAAAGTTTATTTATTTTTGTGATAGAGCATGAGTGGAAGAGGGGCACAGAGAGAAGGAGAAACTGAATCCGAAGCAGGCTCTGGACTCTAGCTGTCAGCACAGAGCCTGAAACAGGGCTCAAATTCACAAACTAGGAGAATGTGACCTGAGCCAAAGTCCCAGCACTTAACCAACTGAGCCACCCAGGTGCCCCAAAGACTTGTTTTTGTTTTTAATGTTTATTTATTTTGAGAAAGAGAGCATGAGCAGGGGAGAGGGGCAGCAGGTGAGAGAGAGAATCTGAAACACACCCTGTGCTGAGCCCAACAAGGTGCTTGATTTCAAGACCTTGAGATCATGACCTGAACAGAAATGAAGAGTCAAACATTTAAGTAACTGAACAACCCAGACATCTGTAAGAATACTTTCTTACTATTCTTACTTAGCAATGAAAAAAACTAAGATTAGAAATAGCATGGCTTAATTTATGGTAAGAGTGTGTGATATACCTGGGATGTTTTTGGAGGGGCGCGTGAGTGGCTCAGTTGGTTGGGCAGCTGACTTCGGCTCACATAATGATCTCACGGTTCATGCGTTCGAGTCCCGCATCGGGCTCTGTGCTGACAGCTAGCTCAGAGCCTGGAGCCTGCTTCAGATTCCATGTCTCCCTCTCTCTCTGACCCTCCCCTTCTCACGTCTCTCTCTCTCTCTCTCAAAACAAAACTTTTAAAAAATTAAAAAAAAATTCTGTTTTGGAGGCCTAAGTGGCTCAGCTGGTTAAGAGTCCGACTCTTGATTCTGGCTCAGGTCATGATATCACAACTCTGGGATAGAGCCCCACAGCCCCACATTGGGTTCTGAGCAAATACCACCAAGCCTACTTGGGATTCTCTCTCTCTCTCTCTCTCTCTCATTTTCTCTCTCTGCCTCTGCCCCACATGTGCACAAGCTCACACACACACACTCTCTCTCTCTCTCTAAAATAAATAAACTTAAAAAACTAAAATTCTGTTTCATTTAGTCAAAAGTCAGCTGTGTTGGTTTGATGTTTCACTGCATCTTGAATGCAGAGCAAGAGTTGCTATGTTGCTTTGAGGTTGAGACTTAGAAAAGTCATAAGAATGTGATTAGGTAGGGAACTTTGAGATGGACAATTAAAATTGATACATGCAAGGAATTCAATATTTTAAACACAAAACTAACAGCTCCTCTATGCTACTTAAAATTGCCAGCTTTTAGAACAATTGCTACTTTGCCCTGAAAGTGGCTAACTTTATAAATCTCCATTAAGCTTATAGATAGAATTTTATTATCTGGCTAAGTGGTATTATAATTTTTCTCTTCTTTTCAATTGTTCTACTTAGGGAACTTAGAATACAATTATCCTTCACCATTGTATCACTGTTCAGTTTATCAACAAATACACTAAAATAGTGTTCTCCATAACTATTTCATATGTATCTTAACTTATTAGTTTATTTTTTTCTACTATGTATTATTCTTCAAATGCATTATTGTACTTTTCTTTCCATTAAAACTCATCTCTTTCTCATTTGAATAATTTTCCCAGCTGTCCAGATCCATCTGTATTTTTGATCAAGCTAATTTATTATCTCTAGCTTCTAGCATTTTATTATCACAGATTTGGATGTGTGCTCGTTTGCATTTTCCACTGACTGCTTAATGAATATGTTGAATAATACCAATGCATATTCTGATCCCCAGGGACCTTCCTTGATACTTCTATCCTTCAATGAGGCATAAAATAAGTGAAGTTTTCTATTTGCTGAGCTAATTTGTATATTCTTATTGTACCATTATTTGCATGCAATAAAACCTTAAGTAATGAAACCCTCAATTAACTAGATTTTTTTTCAAGTTAACTTTTAGAATAAAGAAAAAAATAATGGCAAAACAATAGCTAGAAGGTATTGAGATTACAAAACTACCGCTTTGCAGAGTCCTGGCTCAGTTTTGCTTTAGTTCAGTTTCCTCTATCTTCCACAGCTAAAATGAGAAAGTTTTAAATAATTAAGACTTGGGTACAACAATATCCTCAGGCAATTTATTAGGAAAATATGCCACAGACCCTCCAGTAAACTGAAGAGAACTGGACTTTCTGGGTTCATGTAGAGGATGCTATCTCAGATAATATCCCATCCCCACATCCATCAAATAATATCCAACGCCCCATTTTCATGATCAGATAAGGTGAGTTTTCTTGCTTAAGCTGACTAATCTCTGGCTCATAAATTTCAGTTTTGAATATAAATTTGTACACACATTTCCACCTATATATCATAATACACCTGGGTAAACAGTCCCTTTTATTTTACATTAAAATTTTTTAAAATTTTTATTTACTTTTGAAAGAGACAGAGACACAGAGCATGATCAGTGGAGGGGCATAGAGAGAGAGGGACACAGAATCCAAAGCAGGCTCCAGACTGAGCTGTCAGCATAGGGCCCATATCAGGGCTCGAACTCATGAACTGTGAGATCATGACCTGAGCCGAAGTCAGGGGCTTAACTGACTGAGCCACCTTGGTGTCTCTTATCTTACATTTTATTTTATTTATTTTTTTTTTTTTTCTTATCTTACATTTTAAAAAGTCCTACCTCTGAGAGCACTTGTTGGGATGAGCACTGGGTGTTAGATGTAAACCAACCTGACAATAAACTACTTAAGATAAAATAAAATAATAAAAAATTCTATCTCAATCAGCTTCATGACAATATGGGTGTGTATAATTCTAAAGCTATCTTTTCTTGAGAATATAGGACTTAGGGGCGCTTGGGTGGCTTAGTTGGTTAAGCATCCAACTTTCGCTTAGGTCATGATCTCGCGGTTCATGGGTTCGAGCCCCGCGTCGGGCTCTGTGCTGACTGCCAGCTCAGAGCCTGGAGCCTGCTTCGGATTCTGTGTCTCCCTCTCTCTCTGACCCTCCCCTGCTCATGCTGTCTCTCTCTCTCTCTTCTAGAAATAAATAAATAAATAAATAAATAAATACATAAATAAAAAGAGAATATAGGACTTAGCTAAAAGTTAGTCTTTAACATTATGATGATGGTCAGACTCAGTATTATACTGTGTGGAGTCTTCCCTTCTCTCCTCTGGTATAGTAGTTGCTGCTTCCTATGTACCACTTTACTCTAAGAAAACATCAAGGCAGTGCCCCAAATATGCAGACTCTGATCCTGGGCCTTTATTTTACTGCCTATTCCCATGCAAGCATTGAATCCTAGCTGTGATTAAGAAACTTGGTCAATCAGATTCTCAAGGAACTTTATCAAGCAGGATGTGTTTGGAATGATCGCTGAATAAGTCCAGGTAGGGGTGTGTGTGTGTGTGTGTGTGTGTGTGTGTGTGTATCCTAAATAAAATATCAAATGTGATTTTCATTGTAATAAGTGTAAACATGAGATGGTAGTGATGATGATTTCCTAAATGGAGAAAACAGCATGAAAAATAAAAGAAGGAAACTAATACATTTTGGCCAACTTACATGGAATTAAAAGTTAGAATAAGAAGGGGAGACATTAAAAAGATACCTAAAATTTCAATTATAACATACCAACTCTACTACAAATTATCTTGGTTAAATCATATAACAAAATCAATTTCCTATTATATCATTTTAAAAATTGCTATATAGGTACACCTGGGTGGCTCATTCGGTTGAGCATCCAACTTTGGTTCAGGTCATAATCTCACAGCTCTGTGATGACAGCTTGGAGCCTGGAGTCTGCTTCAGATTCTGTGTCTTCCTCTCTCTTTGCACCTCCCCTGCGCTCACTCTCTCACTTACTCTCTCTCTTTCAAAACTAAATAAACATTATAAAATTAAAAAAATAAAAATGGTAATATAAATCTTGAATTGTTCCTAGGGTTTAAATGCAATAGTAGATATAAAGCCCTTATCAAAGTGGCTTGTTCATAATAGATTAGTGCCCATAAATTTTAGCTACATACTCTTTTCTGTTTCAGGGCATTATTTAGTGGCTATTTTTTCCAAATATTTAAATAAATTAAAGCATGATATGAGGAAAGCATGAAGAGGGGACAAAGTGACATAGGTCCCAAAGAAACAGGAACACAGTGGTTAAGTACAAAATCACTAGACAGAAAATCTATAGTATGCTAATTAATTGCATAAGTGAACGTTTCAGTACTGTAGTAGAAATATGGTAACAGATAACTAACAAAACCATTTTTGCCTATTAGCTATAGTAGCCAATATAGGTTGCTACAGGGTTACCTTACTTCAGTTTTTTTAGAAGCAGCTATTTATTTATTTGTTTATAATGTAAGTTCTTTGAAATGTTGATATACCTTAAAATTAGAATAGGCCAGGCTCCGTCTGTTGGGTGTCCGACTTTAGCTTAGGTCCTGATCTTGCGGTTTGTGAGTTTGAGCCAGGTGTCGGGCTGTGTGCTGACAGCCCAGAGCCTGGAGCCTGCTTGGGATTCTGTGTCTCCCTCTCTCTCTGCCCTTATCCTGCTCATGCTCTATCTCAAAAATAAATAAACATTAAAAAAATATATCATAGGCCAAGCAGAAGATTTCCTGGGCTTGGGGAGTCCAGACTGTTATTTCTGATGCCATGACTGGACAACCATAGCCCCTCCATTTTCAAATCAACAGGGCATTTCAGAACCTACTGATAAGAAAATATGATTTCTCATTGTTACCTAATAACATATTCTGTGCATAGTTCTGGAAAGTTCAATAGAGAAACAAAATCAAGTCTGAAGACTATAAATAAATGGTATGGAAAAATATCTTGGAAATAAAAGTTAAGAACTTTTTAGAAGAATCTACAAGTGTATCACTGATACTTCTGATGTCACAGGGGATGTTATTCTGAGGCAAAATGCAGAGACTAACAATTCTGAGATTCAAAAGAGCCAGACTCTGAACGGAAAATTTTTAGGAATATCCTATTCAAATTATTTATCAAAAGTTTTTTTCTTTTACTTTTGAATGTATATACAAGTGACATATGAAACAGAAGTCTAAATTAAGTCAAAAAGATATTTTTCCATAAGGACAAAATTTAAAATGTTTTAACTGGCCATGTTCTTGTATTGTTCTTTTTTAATGGTAATTGATGTAACAGTATATCATAAAATTGACTACATCTTAGATTTAATGAAATACAGTAGCTACAGATGCTATATAGTATTGACCTAAAATGTATCCTAAAATGAGCATATTTATGGAGACAGAGTGTTTCCTCACTAGTTTAGGTAAAGCAGTCACAGAATTGCCATCCTGAATGCAACAAAGTAACACATTTTATATTTTTTGGACATGATAGCATAGGAGAGTAAACAAAGAACACACAAAAAAAATAAGAGGCAATGTGAACGGACTCATCTCTTTTAATCGGGATTTAGATTACTTAGATTACTCACAGAAGTGTAACTTGCTTATATGCTTGTGATATTTGATGACCATATCCCATGTAGTGCTCTCCTCTGTGGAAAGCATGCCTGGTTTAGCTCTAGTTGTACAAATAAAAATGTGCAACGGTACTCTTTTTGTAGTCTGGGGAAATGCAAAGTAACCTCAAAGATGAGAATATTTTTATTCTATAAAATACAATGTAGTAATCTGACTTCTGAAAACTTTTAAAGTAATATAAAATAAGCCTGCTAGGCAAAGAGAAAGCTGAAATAAATCAGAAGAAAATGATTTATATGGCCAAGCATATAAATTAAATGAAAATACAGAGATACTTAAGTCCAAATTTTCTCAATTGAGGCCTCCATTTTGCACCTGCAGTGTGTGGGCACAATTCAAACAAGATAACATCTGGCATAGTGTAAATGCAGTAATCAACAATTGCAGAAGCATTTAAATTGTGGCTGCACTTATAGGAAAGAGAGAAAAGGCAATTAAGAAGATGTGAGTCTAAGATAGGTTTAAACTCACAATTTCCACATAACTCATTCTTCAGACGAAAGACCAGAACCAAGACTGCACAAGATCTTAGAGGCAACATGAGGTCACAAAGCTACAAGTGGTTCAGTCATGGAGGAGTGGAGGGAGGGTGGGCTTGGGAGATGATTAGACCTGCTTCCATATTCTGGCCTCAGAACTTCCCAGGTCAGGGAGTTGAAACAATTACTTAAACTCTGCATCACGTCTCTCAGATGTAAAGTGAAAATAACAGCATGGCAAGAATGTGGGGTTTATAGTGAGAATTATAGTAGAAGGTTGTCAAGTAGGAAGCATCATGAATGGTAGTTTCCTTTCTCAGCCTTCTTTCACTTTTTATTTCTGTCCTTATATTTGATATATAACGAGAACAATTTTTACATATTTAAGTTGATTAAGTATGTTTCAATTTGACTTATAAATTCACCTACTTCATACCCTGAAAAATTGTGAAGCATTTATTTATTCTAAGCCATGTATCAATAGCCTCTTATGTGCAAATTAATACAGTAGGTGCTGGAATTGCAATTATGAACATGAAGAGGAAGGGCCCTTGTTTCATAGAATCTGAGATGGACATTAATCAGATGTACATAAAAAATTAAGCGGCATAAATGTGATAATCACCATGAATAGGGGATATTCCTTCTAATATGAAAGGGTGCAGAAGTCAAAAAAGGCATATATTTAGCAAACTGAAGGAGGAAGAGAAAATATCTAAGCAAGTGAAGAATATGCTGGCATCATTGACATCAACAACAACATAAGAAAGGCTTTTTTTTTTTTGGCAAAAAGGAGCACTATATATGAAAATGAGAGAATATATTTGGTATTCAATTGATGATATGAATGAAATATTAAAGAGTTCAAAAATTTATAGAAGTCTTTATCAGGTTATGTGGAAAGAATAGTAGTAGGGTTTTCTACATAGGGTTCAAGCCAGGAGTTATGCTCAAAATGTGTTTTCAATATTATAGCAATAGATATAGTCCTTAAAATGAGCAAATTGTTCCAATAATGGACTTTTTGAGGGCAATCACATAAATTTAATTCATAATGACATCTCTTTGAAGTCCAGGGTCTAAATTTGAGAGAGATATAAAATACAAAGCAGGGCGGGAACACTACAGTTTGGCATAACAGATGTTCAGACATATACTCTTCCCCTTCCTGATCATTCCTACTTTTCTTTATACTTAGCTCCATTGGTGCCAAAGAGTAGGACAAAAAGAAGAGTTTCATTTCTAGGCAGGATTGGACTATCATTTCTGAGGGAGTGTGCACAAAAACAGTAGTGCATTTTACATATGTGTGTGTTTACATTTGTGTATGTGTGTGTATGAAGTACATATGTAAGAGAAATAACAGCTATTGAGAAGCACTCCAAAATCTGAGCTAAAGTATGGATATTTCACAAGATTACAAATTGTGAAGAAAGTATAAAATGTGATGATACCTTATGGGATGGATACCATAAATTTGTGTCCTTCATTTAATCATTTATATATGTATCCCTTATCTGTTCATTCCATTTGCCATAAAATTGTTGACAGCATATCAAGCATGAGGAAAATTGTCAGGCGTGGAGATGCATTAATACACAAGTAATCATGACCTCATACCTGATAGCGTGTATGGTTTTTCAGGGAATATAGACAATTACACACATAATTACCACAGTTAATGTAGGAAACAGAATGCAAGGAGATCAGAAAGTACAGCAAAATAATCTAGGGCTGGGGGAGAAAGGCAGTGAGAAAAATGTCTCAGAAGAAGTAATTTTTGGGCACCTGGGTGGCTCAGTCAGTTAAGCATCCAACTTCAGCTCAGGTCATGATCTCACGGCTCGTGGGTTCGAGCCCGATGTCGGGCTCTGTGTCGGGCTCTCAGCTAGCTCACAGCCTGGAGCCTGCTTCACATTCTGTTATCTCCCTCTCTCTCTGACCCTCCCCTGCTCACTCTCTTTCTCTCTCTCTCTCTCAGAAATAAATAAAACATTAAAAAAAAAAAGAAGTAATTTTAAGCCGTCCTTATCTAAAATGTTAAAGAGCCAAAATTTGGAGGACAGGAAGGAGAACATTGCATGCAAAGGAATGGCATGTAGAGAGGCAGCCCATAAGCTAAAAAAGGAAGCTCAATATGGATGGAATATTAAAGTACAAGATGGGGTTTGAAAAGGTGTGAGGATAGAGAAGAAAGTAAGAGCTAGAAGATGGAGATTCTCATGCAGTATATTAAGAAGTTGGATGCATCCTCAAAGCAAAAGTTTCTTTTGTAATTGAGAAATGGTTAAGCAAGGGAGTATCATCACCAGAGGTGCATTTTTGTTTAATGTTTTAAAGATCCTTTTATAGA
This sequence comes from Hyaena hyaena, assembly GCF_003009895.1. Lineage (NCBI taxonomy): Eukaryota > Metazoa > Chordata > Mammalia > Carnivora > Hyaenidae > Hyaena > Hyaena hyaena. The sequence goes on along the minus strand of NW_024081299.1, from coordinate 1,045,164 downwards.
GATTTTATATGGGTACAATTTTAGGAAAAAAAAGAAACATTGGGCATAAAGATATCAATTGGTTCTGGTGGTATTGGAGAAAACAAAATAATTAGGTATATAATAATGTTTAAGTCGTTGTCTGCAAGGCATCTTCACTGATTTGGCATGGAGTTGGAAAGGATAATTCCAGAGTTTTTGATTGTTGTAACCAAGGGCATGTGGTACCAATTGTGGAGTTAGGGAACAATTATAGAAGAGGTAATTAGGAAAGGACACAATAGGCTCTGCTCAGATGGAGTTTGAGGTATCTACCAGACACCAAGTGGAAATTTCTAGTGAATGCTTAAATATAGGGATCAGGAATTTAGGACTAGCATGGAGTTAAAAAAAATGTTTTTGAGATAGTTATTCTCTTTAAGATGCAGCTTTAAGGTGGCTTCCTAATTCTGAATCCCAGAATTAGATCAATCTTGTCTATGCAAAATGTTGTAGACTGGGTCAATGAGCATCTCTTCCTCTAACCTAGAGGATGGAAATGTAAAATTTCACTTCTTACACTCTTTAAACTACGTTTCTGAAAGTGACAATATTCCACCAAGTAGGTTGCCACATAATATTTGGAGGCAGAACTGAAATTACAGTGTGGAGGCCATGTGGCCTCTTCGGCAAGCAAAATCAGAAAACAATAAATAAATTCCCTTTTCCTTCTCTCTTTCCAATTTTCCTTTCCCCATTCCCCTTCTCTCTCTTGCTGCTCCTCCTCCCTTTCCTTCTCTTCTTCTTCATCTTTGTCTTCATCTTCTTGTTTAATAGCAACTATTTAAGGATCTGTGTTCTTTGTCTATGCTGGATTTCCAAAGGAATATTTCTGTTGGGTGGCCGGATAGGTCTCCTACATGCTTTATATGCTCCTGGAAGTTCAGCATATAAATTTAGTGTCTAAATAATACTATCTTTAAAAATATTATTCTTTTCTTTTATTCTAGTTAGGAGTAGATAGTATTGTCAGCCATTAGTTCCTAATTAGGACTAATTAGTTTTTGCTGGAGTCAGTATTGGCTACACATTTTGCAGAGCCCAGGGAAAAGTAACAATGTGGGACACTTTGTTCAAAGAATATTAATTTCAAGATGGCAACCACAGAGCACTAAATGAAACAGAGTTTCTAAGCCCATAACCTTGTACACCTGCATTGTTAATACACCCATGAGGTCAATCCCACCTAGAGTATTATAAAAAATCAAACAGATGGGTTGATGTGGGCAGAATGCTTATTCTAGGGGTGCCTAGGTGGCTCAGTTGGTTAAGCATCTGACTTTGGCTGAGGTCATGATCTCGCAGTTCGTAGGTTCAAGCTCCGCACTCGGCTCTGTGTTGACAGTGTGGTGCCTGCTTGGAATTCTCTCCCTCTTCCTCTCTCTCTCTCTGCCCTTTCTCCACTTGTGCTTTCTCTCTCTCAAAATAAGTAAATCAATTTAAATAAGTAAATAAAGGAAAATTAAAAAAAAAGAAGGTTCTTGTATGCAGGTATTTTCAGGTTCCACCACCCTGTAGCTTTAATATCTGCAACAGTTGTTAATTGCTGGGTCAGCAAAGAAGAGCTGAGATAATCATTCAGTAGCTCATACAGAGAACCTAAAGGGGTTACATGCTATTTCACCTTGCAGGCTATTAGTCTAAACTGGCACAGGCTCCCTTCTACCTCAAAGAGTGCTGGAAAATATCAGGAAGTAATTTTAAGGTCATTATGGTGAGCTTTATAGTATTTGCTACTAATCCCAATGTATAGCTGTACAAGACACAGGAAGTCTTGGAAAGGACTTTTAATGTCAGACTAGAGGCTTCACTATCAAGCGATTATAAGAATATGTTTTCCGCAGTTAGAAAAATGCAAAAGATGACGATAGGAAGAAAAGAGGTGAGCTTTCTAAGCCTAGCTCCCCTTCCCTAACTCAACAATCTGATTGTTCATTCCTTCTTTAAAGGACTGAGATAGGCCTGGAATATTATTCTACGGGAAACCCATTCATTTGGAAATTAAATGCCACTGGAAATGAGAATGCTTGTCCATATCTCCTACTCCTTCCTCATCCTTATATTCACACTAGTCATTGAGATATCAAGTACAACATGGATGATAAGGATATCATATTGTCATAAAGCAACAACATTTGTAGGTGAATCTGATGTCCAGCTTTCTTCAGTAAAATACCCATGTGCTCAGAACCCTGAACTTTCCAGAAGAGAACGGGGCTGCTTAATCTGTATTGGCATCTTAAATACTTTTATTTTCAAATCTCCTTTCATAAGAAGCCTTGCCAAACTGGTTTTTGTTTGTTTGTTTTCTGTAAAGAGTTGCTGGCAAGGAGAGAGCTGGAATTTATCGAGTACTGTTGATTTTAATTTTGCAGATATTTTACATCCTGCTTATATAATCTAAACTCATTCTAACAGTAGTTAAAATAAGTTTAATAACATAAAACTTGCAACATGTACTGTAATGTGTAACAATGCTACAGAAAAGACACTTACTATTATCTGATGTTTCAGAACACCTACATCACTTTTCATTTAAGGAATGCATTTAAGCCCCCCAAATGCTGTCTTTCATAAAAACACAAGTGTTAGAATTAGACATAGCTCCATATCTGAGTGGTATCTCAGGGTGGTAGTAAGAGCACCTGACATGATTTCAGGAGATTTATTGGGTTTATTTATTAGGAGATTCAGTGTCTATTTGGTTCAGTCTCTAGATGTATAACCTTTAAAGGTCACATAATGTCCCATCAAACAGTTCTAATATTTCATACAGGATCACTTTATTCATGACTTGATTTCATTTATGTGGTTGGTTGGTCCAGCACAGATTAAAGGCTTGTGAAGATTTTGTCTTTCTCTTTTACTTCCACTCTTAGTTACATGCAGATTTCATTGCAAACTCCGTGAAAAGTTATGAATTCCCTAATACTGTTTCATGCTAATATGCTGTCTATATTTAAAAAAAAAAAAAAAAAAAAAAACAACTGTGTTGAGTGGGGGGGATGGGTGAAATCAGTGATGGGCATTTAGGAGGGGACTTGTTGGGATAAGCACTGGGTGTCATATATGAGTGATCCATCAGGAAACTCTACTCCTGAAACCATTATTATGCTGTTTGTTAACTAACTTGGATTTAAATAAAATTAAAACAAACTGTAAAGCTAAGTGTTGTGTATTAGATTACCTATCATACCTGTCATACATTGGATTTAATTCTTATTTATCCAGGTCTCTTTTTAAGAATATTAATATAAATATATTTTAATGGAGGGAGTAGGAAAATAGGAATTCAGGACAAGGAATGAAGAGCAGACTATAGGATTCAGTTGCAACCAGAAGAAGCCAGAATAGGGGTGCCCGGGTGGCTCAAGTGGGTTAAGTGTCCAACTTTGGCTCAGGCCATGATCTCACGGTTTATGGGTTTTGGGTCTGAGTCGGGCTCTGTGCTGACAGCTCAGAGCCTGGAGCCTGGTTCAGATTCTTTGTCTCTCTCTCTCTCTCTGCCTCTCCCCTGCTCGTGCTTTGTCTCTCTCTGTCTTTCAAAAATAAATAAATGTTAAAAAAATTTTTTTTAAAAAAAGGGGAAGCTAGAAGATTTTACTTACAAGATATCCAACCATGGAGTAGTCACTTTTTATCTCAGTATGTGTATGTATTTAAAAAAAAATGTTAACTGAAATTGCTAACATAGTCTTTGCTTTAAAATTATAATAGAAAAAATCCAATATAAAGATATACCTGGAAATATTAGAAAAATAAGTATTACTTATCATATTATCTTATACACAGTGAATTATTCATATTACTAATTATATCTAAAGTTTAAAAAGTTTCTGTAATTTTAATTTTGTTAATTTTACTAACAACACAGTTGTTAATTCTCTAACTGAAAGCTTTTTTTTCTTTACATATTTTGTTTTTTAAGAAATGGTAAATTATTTTTTTCAATTTTCTTTTTTGTACTAATTCACAGAAGTCAAAATAGAAGATGCTTTTACCCAGAAAGCCATCAGGTAACTGATATTTCAAAGGTCATGTCAGAGCACTTACCATTGTAAGTTAAACCCTCAAAACACAAACACTAAACATTTGTACATGTAGAATCCATTCTGTTTATATGAAGTTATAACAAACAAATAGAATAGGAAGACTAAATCAACAGATCCAAAATACAGAATGCTGCTAAAGGGTTATAATAGTTCAAAAACACTTGTTAAAATAACAGTCCTGTTTACATATAATTAACTTATCATCCAGATCTATATAATTTTAACAAATGAGCATAAGAGGAATGAGATCTCTTAGCAAAATATTATAATTAAAAAATACCCTAATGATAGAAATGCAATTTCCTTATTCTGTCAATACCATCAAAGAATATATAGTTTTAGCCTGAGATTCTTATAGGCAGGAATCCAAACCCCAGAAAAGATGCACCCTAAAGGTAGATAGACGTGTTTTGTTGAAGGTAGAGAAACAGTGTGTAAAGGAAAGACAATGTTGAAATATGTAAAATTATCCGAACGAAGCTTACTTATGTCACACTGATTAATCCACAAATGTTTAATTTGCAATAGTTGCCAGTATATGATTAAAGTCTTGATTCCTGAGGAGCCTGGGTGGCTAGGTCGTTTGAGGACCTGACTTTTACTCAGGTCATGATCTCACTGCTCTTGGGTTGGAGCCCCGCGTCGGGCTCTGTGCTGACAGCTCTGAGCCTGGAGCCTGCTTGAGATTCTGTGTCTCCCACTCACACTCTGTCTCTCTCTCAAAAGTAAATAAATAAAATAAAAAAAAAATTTAAAAGTATTGATTCTTGGGATATCCAAGAGAATACAGAAAGGGCTATTCTGTTCTTCTTTTTGTTGCAGTGACAGCAGACTATTTTTATATGACTCAGTTTCTGTAAGTAGTTATAGTAATAACTACAAAAGTTTGTGGTTGGCCTTATTTTTTAATCCTAAAAATATATTGACTGACCAAGCACATTCTGTGACAAACTACCATTAAAATACATATACTTTGTAGGGTGGCAACTTCTTAGATGCATATTCTTCCAAACTGTCATTAAAACTGAAGATAGTTTTTTACATCTATAAAATATTTCTTTTTATCCTTCAATATTACTGCATTTTAAATGAACCATAAAACTTAAACTCTGTCTCCTTTAAGGTTTTGTCAATTTCTTCCTACTAAAGTGAATTTATTTTGACTGAACTTCTTGTGATAATATATATTTATATATTGGTTCAAAATAACATTTCTGCCTCCTATGTTAAACGTCAGTTTGGGGTTGATATTTTCATTCATTTGAGAAATATTGACCTGAGATGCTTATCTTTAAAACAAATTTAGATGAATGGGCAGGATATCAATACTAAGGGATTCCTTCTTCAATCAGCTGCTTGCTTTGTCTAGACAATGTGTTATGTCATTTCAATCTGACCAGTGCCTTATATAAAACTGGAGTAGCTGTCACCTTCCAGTGGTGGCAACTGTCACCATTCCCAAAATAGTTCTGGAACATGTGATATTTAGTAAGGTGACAGAACTTTATTCCAAGTAGATTGTTTGCCATAAGGAATACAGTCAGGTTCTATAACATCAACATGGAAAATGTTCGTAAGAGAAAGAGGCCCTACTGTGTGTTTTCTAAGGCTCCCATTTAAAGCTATTACCAACTGTTGAGAGAGATTATTAGCCTCGTTTTATAGATGTGAAAACTGAAGTTGAGAGGCTGAGAAATTCATTGCCTATCAAAGACAAACCAATAGTTAGGCACATGCGTGACTTGGTCTCCCTGGTGGTCTCTGGTTGGTGAGGATACTGCGATCTGGGTATAACAATGGGAGATGTAAAGTCTCTTAAATAAACAGTCAGAAGAGAGAACAACAAAAAGTATCATCTTCACATTTCCAGGTAATAAAAATCAAATCAATGCTTTCTCAACTTAGCATTTTAGTGAAAGATTATTCACTATTCTCAAGTGACTTCAATGAAAGCCCAACTGGCTTGAAAATTTTTATCTCAGCACTAAATAACAAAAGTCCTAAAAACCAATTTTAGAATCACTTTGACATAGTAATGTCATCATTATATTTACAAGCGGATAGGGTCTGAAACTAGGTATTTTTATACATAGCAAAACTTTTACCAATTGCATGAAACTAATCATCAGGTGTTAATCTGAAAACCCATCCAGACATCTGCCATGTAAAAAGGGAAAAGGCACAAATGAAGGGAAAATTGGGGATGAATTTGTAACAGATTTACCTTTGAATTGTCTAATTTGGTTGAATTATACCTTCACCATACTTTTAAGCAATACAGCTTTTTGAAGAGAATTTCCTCTTTGGCCAAGAAGAAATAAATGAGTAGATGAATAAAGGAAAAATGAGGTATGGGAAATAAATGAAAACTTTCTCATATATCTTCCATCTACCAGGACTTGCATAGTCATTTATGTAGTTAACTATTCTCCCAATCCTTAAAGCCATGGCAAGATTTATTGTTTAACACTGAGGATGAAATAATACTTGACGTTACGCAAAATATCATATACTGCAGGTATCAAATTACTGTCATTTAAATAAATTGTAAATCAGCCTTCTTGTTTCTCAGACAGAGATGCTACTGCTGTAAATCACTAGGATCTTCCTGCTTTTCCACTGACCATTATTGTCTTTTATATTCTAACAATTATCATGTGGCTCCTCTTCAAAATAATAAAGAACAGGGATCACTGCTGCAGAGAAAGTCCTTTGGTGAGTTCTCACAGGCACAGTATTTCTACTTTTCCTTTCTAACAACACCTAACGATTCCTCATAGCACAAGTCAGCAAACTTTTTCTTAAACAGCTAGGTAGTGAATATTTTAAGATTTTGCCAGCCATAGGGGCTCTGTCACAACTATAAAACTTTACTATTGTAGCTGGATCACAGCTACAAACAATATCTAAACAAATGGTGTGGCTGGAATCCAATAAAATTTTATATGCAAAAACAGCATAGAACTCACCCAATGAGTCTAGTTTGCTGACTTTTGTCACATAGAGTAGTTACATCATACCTTCTACTTGGTCACAATACCCCACTGTGTAGGCTTTTGTCACCATCTCCAAATTAGCAGGCTTCCAATAATCAACCTATGTCATTTCTCGTCTTTTGGTATGAAATTCTCTTCATATTTATATCCCAGACATTCTTCAAATCCCATCTCAAATCTACCTTATCAGAGACCTCCAGTGAGTATGATATTATGTGTATTAGAATATCGTCAACTACCCATCCACTAGGCAATCTTTTCTCTTGGTGATAGAATAACATTCATTATTTTTGCACATAGAATTCTTTTTTTAAGAATTAAAGAAGAAACAACAGTCTGAATTTTTAAAATGGGAAATAGAAGTGAACAGATATTTTTCCAAAGAAGATATACAAATACCCAATACGTACATGAAACGATGCTCACTATCACTAATAATCAGGGAAATGTAAATCAAAGCCACAGTGAGATATCACCTTACATCTGTTAGAATGGCTATTATCAAAAAGATAAACAAGTGTTGGTGGAGCATTGGGGGAAAGAGAACGCTTGTGCACTGTTGTCAGAAATGTAAATTGGTGTAGCCATTATGGAAAACCATATGGAGGGTCCTCAAACAAACAAAACAAAATAAAAATAATCCAACAATAACAATACCAACAAAAACCCAAAAATCCCTACCATATGATCTAGTAATCTCATTTCTGTGTATATATCCAAAGAAAATGAAATCACTATCTCAGAGAGATATCTGCACTACCATGTTCATTACAGCATTATTCACAATAGCCAAGAAGTGGAAACAATCTAAATATCCATCAACAGATTAATGGCGAAAGACAGTGTGTTTTATATATACATATATTATGGATATAATATATATTCATATATGTTTTATATATTATATATTTCATATATATTATAAACTTATGTATTTGTATATATTATAAATATATAAATACATTATTTTTTATATGTTTTATATATATTATGGGTAATATATATAATGAAATATTATTCAGCCATAATAAAAGAAGGATATTCTCCGTTTTGTGACAACATGGGTGAACCTTGAGGGAATTATGCTAAGTGAAGTAAGTCAGAAAGAGAAAGGCAAATACTGTATCTCACTTATATGTGGAATCTAAAAAAAACAAACTCATAGGAATAGTAGAATGGTGTTTGCCAGAGACCAAAGGAGTGGGGGAAATGGGAAGATGTTGGTCAAAAGGATATAAACTCGCAGCCACAGGATAAATAAGACCTAAGGATCTAACGCACAGCATGGTTACTATAATTAACAATACTATATTATATACCTGAAAGCTGTTAAAGGAGTACATCTTATCACACACACACAAAAATCTTAATTATGTGAGGGGATCGAGGTATTAACTAATCTTATTGTCATAGTCATTTTGCAATATATACATGTGTCTAATAATCATATTGTACACCTTGAACTTATATATGTTATCTGTAAATAATATCTTGGGGAGGTAAAGAATATTTATATGTAAATAAAGCTTGGGAAGGTAAAGAATTAAAAGAAATCCAATCACATAGTACGATTCCTTCATTTGGGAAACATAAAACCAGAGAGGCTAAGTAATTTCCCATGATCAAATGAGGAAAAGGCAACAGTTAAGCCCAACTCTTTTAAATCCTACTTTAATGATCCTTATTAAAGCTGTAAAAATCTTAGTATTACATTAGAATTCCTAAGACGATATAACTCAACATTCCATCAAGTACAAAAAGTCCTTCTATCAGTTCACTAGCAATTAATATCAATTTTCAATATTTCCAATCATAAGGAAATAACTACTGACATGCTTCTACTTAAAAATAACTTAGTTATTTTTGTGAGTACATTTCCTATTAAACCGAAATGATATACTTAAATTGTTTGCTAATGTATGCAGAGTTGATGAAATGGTGATCTGGTGAGACTCTTTGTTCTTATTAATAAAAATTGTGAGTAGAAAGTAAAATGAGAAGCTTCATTACTTCCTATGAAGATATGTCTATAGTTGGACAGGTCTAACTGTGATTTTGCATATTGAGTAAAACCATCCTCACTATAATATTTACTTAACTGCTTTTGCTCTACACATTTAGTTTCACAGAATCTTATTTCACTTTTCCATGACAAATATTTATATATTTGAGGAATGTTGTCATGCATCCTCTAAGAATATTTTTTCAGATAAAACAGCACCCAAAACACCATTACTTATCCATATGATACCAAGGATACTTCTAACAACTCACATGTATACATATCATTCTTACATCATTACATTATATAGATACATTCTTTTGTGTAATCTATTAGTAGTTTGCATATATTGCCTATCCTTTAAGTAGATTACAGTAAGTTAAAATCAGAAATAGCTCAGTTATATTTCAATAAATTCTCACATAAACAATTTTATCTTATTTCCTGGTCAGTTGTGCATTCAACAGATGCTTGCAATTCATACTATAAGGTGGAAGTCTAGGTTGTAGGACTTAACTTCACATGCTGTCACTGGTAATGCCACGTGGTTGGAAGTCTTTGGCTTAATCCTAAATCAGTGGACTGCTCTTAAACAAAGAAAAAAATATTTTATGAGTATTAAAGTCCCCGGAAAAGAAAGTTAAAAAAATGTACTTTTTGAAGGCTTAACAGTAATGTCAAAAACATGACAAGGCATCATGCATTTAGATTTATATTTCATGTGCTTTTGCATTCTCTGGAAGGAGCTCTAAGAGTGCTTATGGTCAAAACTGCTCTGTGCTCGTTTTTACACATGGTATTGGCTAAATATCACCATTTGCGATGTAAAGTCCTGAGAACAGTCTCCAAGGCTGATGATCAGCAATGAAAGACAGCTTAAATGTATTAGTAATCTCTATCTGAGCTCCATCTAATTTATTACACATAAAGTCAGTATTTTGTTAACTTAGTTTTAATCTATTTCATCTATCTTAGATGAAACTAGATTCCTCTTTACAAGTATTATTTTAAAAATATCATTTTGAGAGAACAAAAGAAAATTATGTGTGACAGGCACATGTTTAGGCAACACCTAAATGATACCAAAAAAACCCAAAAAACTGAAGAATAAGAGGAAAGTATCTATTTTTGTCAATGCCACAAGACTTTCTCACCAAGCTATTTCGCTGGTGATCTGGAAATGAGCATGGAGTTTTCTAAGCCTTCTGAATTAGTGTGATGCAGCCTAGAGCTGCCGTATCTTATCTTTGGGACAAGCAGATTAAACTCATTTGCAAGTGTCAACTCCGTCTTCCTATTCTCATCTTGAGTGGTTCATTAACTTGTTTTGCATAGTAGTACCCTGGTATCAATGAGTCAGCTCATTGATAAAGGCTTCCAACATGAATTTAGATTTCAAAATGGATGTGACTAAAGCAGTAGCTGTCATTTTCATACAGCAGCAATTCCATAATTTGGAATTCTGGAATTGAATTACCTCAGTTATACTTTAGTCATCTACCTCTTTACAACAGAGAAGGCAGGCTGGCCTATCCACACTATAATGGGTGAAAGAGGGGGAGAAGAGTGAGATCTTACAAGAAGGGGCAGGGTGTGATCATGTAACGGACACATTCTTACTCCATGGTGGCTTAAGAAAATATCCTCAGTTTGGATTTGAGGGACAAAAGTTTACAGAGTGTTATATGAATATGGCTCTTTGAAGTGTTATATATCTCAAAGGACAACTGTTTGGACCCCAGTAAAAAGAATAAAGATGTTAATAATCTACATGGTACCAGTGAACACACACACACACACACACACACACACACACACTCACTTCAAATATGGAAACTATAGAAAGATCTATTAATATAAATGTAAAAATATGTATATATATATAGAAACATAATTCCAAGACCTAACCCTTGTTTTTACACTATGTATAAATGTAGAGACTGGGTATTAAACACATTATAAGATATATATGCGTCTGTCTGTGTATGTGCATGGACATATAAGTAGACATAAACATTTTAATGTAACTGAAATAATCTATCCTTTCATATTTTAATAAAAAATTATTGAAACCCAGTGTGTGCTGATTTTAAACAACTCTACGAATTCTTTGACATCGCTCTCTTTGCCCCTGAATGTTGGCTGGTCTTAATAACTCATTATGATCAATTATATGTGTCAACTTGGGCAGGTTAACTATTCAAGCACTAATCTAGGTATTCTGCAAATTAGGTTAAAGCCCAGATATAGTTTACTTTTAAGACAAGGAGATTATCCTAGATAAGTTGGGCAAATCTGACCCAATCTTTTGAGAAGTCTAAGAGAACAGCTTAGCTTCCTGAAGTTCTGCCTATAGACAATCACTTCAGTAACGTCCAAGAGTTTCAGCTTGCTTTTGCTGATGGCCTGTCTTATCATTTCCAAATTTGCCTATCTAGTCCCTAAAATTATGTAAGGCGATTCTGTTCAATAAATCGTTCAACATGTATCTCCCACTTTCTTTCTCTGGTTGAACCCTTACTAATACACTCAATATGTGGTAGAAGTGACTATGCATGATTTTCAAGATTATGTCCCAAAAGGTGATAAAATTTCTGTCTGGCTCTCTTTCAGATACTTGCCTTAAAAACCAATGATGTTGCTGGATGAAATCCAGGTAAGAGCTGTGTTCCACCCCATAGTAACAGATGAGAGTCAGGTGACTGACATCATCTGCCAAACATTAAGGGAGAAAGGCTTTGAGATGACTCTAGACCTATCACTCACTGACCACTACCACATGAGAAATTAAGAACAAGAACAACACAGCCAAGCCCAGTCAACCTCCAGAATTGTGAAAGATAACAATAAATTAATGTTGTTGTTTTACACTACTGTTTGAGATGGCTATACGTACAGTATAGATAATAGTTATAGACCTTAGTGGCTTTGTATTGTGTTAAAACTGAATTAGAACATTTTCAAGCATGGCTAGAGGCTTATATATTTTATTGATCTTTTCAAAGAAATGGACTTTGGTTTTGTTGATTTTCTGTTGATATCCTGTTTTCAATGTCATCAATACCATCGATTTCAGCCCTGATATTTCTTGTGTTTCCTTTTGGATTAAATGATTTTCTCTAGTTTCATAAGATGGAAGCTTATATCATTGAGTTAGAAAGACTTCAGATCTTTATTTTTAAATATATGTGTATTTCATATTATAAATTTTCCTCTAAGCATCTCAAAAATTCTGATATTATTGTTTTCATTTAGTTCAATGTATTTTAAAATTTCTCTAGGGATATCTTCTTGACCCATGTGTAATTTAGAAGTGTGTTGTGTAGGGGCACCTGGGTGGCTCAGTTGGTTGGGCAGTCAACTTCGGCTCAGGTCATGATCTCATGGTTCGTGGGTTCAAGCCCTGCATTGGGCTCTGTGCTGACAGCTAGCCCAGAGCCTGGAGCCTGTTTCAGATTCTGTGTCTCCCTCTCTCTCTGATGATCCTTGCCTGCTCACGCTGTCTCTCTCTCTCAGAAACAAATTTTTAAAAAGTTAAAAAAAAAGCACCAAAAAAAGAAGTGTGTTGTTTAATCTCCAAGTATTCTGAATTTACCAGCTATGTCCACCCAGTTACTCATTTTTAGTTTAATTCCATTATGCTCTAAGAACATACTTTGCAGAAGTTCTATTCTCTATATTTGTTCAAGGGTATTGATGATGAAAACTCCATAGAGCCTGAGAAGAATGTGTACTTTGCAGTTGTTGAATGAAGTATTCTATAAGTGTCAATTAGATCCAATTGAGTAATGGTGCTGCTGTTCAGTTTGACTATATCCTTGCTGATTTTTTACCTGAAGAATCTATCAATTATCTATCAATTACTGAAAGAGGTGTGTTGAAGTCTCCAACTATAATAGTCACATAGCATTAAGTTTTACATTAAACTTGCTAGGAGCTGGGATATGTTCACTGTTTACTGTAGATGTAGTAGTGAGAGGTTTACAACTGATTTAGTGTCATTGTTTTTCATCTCTCGTGTTTTCCTTGGGTCGATGAACTCCTTAAAGTCAGTCTTGTCTTTCAGCAAATCCAGTTATAATTCACTGTTGATGTGGTAGTAAGGTGGTAAGGTACTGAGTATCACATTATTAATTATTAATCAGTCTTTTAGAGGGCCTGAGTCCCTGGGCTTTGACCCCCATAAATGTTTCCTACCACTTTTTTCTCCATTTGGATAAGACAGGAAGGTTAGAGAGGGCTGAAGTTGAGTAATTTCTTCTCACCCAGGTCAAACAGTGATCTGGTTAAGCCATTCTCCTTTGGAGAAAGAATTTGCTCCATGCAAATTTCAAAATAGTTACCCTTACCTCCTTCTGCCCAAGGCGATGGGGGATTTTTACTGTCTCCTCACTGTGAGAAACATTCAAGGTTCCTGGAGGTAAAACCACATAGGTTAAAGTACTATCCTAAAACTGTATCTCCCAGGGAATTCTCACTTCTATGCTAACCCATACTCAGCCTCCAGTAATCTGTCAAAATTAACCAGTACAGTGTTACTACTAAATTGTGGTTCCAGTGGCTTCTGCCTCAGGTAAACAACTGTCTACTATGATTCTCTATATTTGTCTACTTGTCTATCTTTCCAAATTTCAGTCTAGTGATTTGCCTTATGATCACAATACAGTGTTAGGTCCATGAAAATCTCTGATTTTCTGTTTGTTCATGTTTATTTATTTGTTTTGTAATCCTTCTTGTAAGGATGAGAATGAGGACTTCCAAGCTCTTTACATTTTGGAAGTGAAATTAGAAGTTCCCAAGTGCTACATCCATATGAATGTCAGCTGGAGGGCAGTGTCACAGTGTTCAGTTATAATTAAAGTAACTAGCATAAATTTATTACCATTTGTGACTTTACATAAAACTGTGAAAACTTAAGCAAGTAGGATGTATACAAATGTCTCGATTAGAGTTCTGGTTTTTTTACTTTTTTTATTAAAAATTTTTAAATGTTTATTTATATTTGAGAGAGAGACAGAGCACAAGCTGGGGAGAGGCAGAGAGAGAGGAGACAAAAAATCTGAAGCAGGCTCCAGACTCTGAGCTGTCAGCACAGAACTCGATGCAGGGCTCGACCTTACAGACCATAAGATCATGACCTGAACTGAAGTCAGATGCCTAAGCAATTGAGCTACCAAGGAGCCCCCTAGAGTCCTATTATTTTTAAAGAGTTAACAGATTCTAAATATTTGATTATATAAAGCTAAAAAATGGATATTTTTTGCAATTTCTATCTAGGCTTTACACTATGAACAGACTATGAAATAGGTAATCTGACCATATTTGGAATGTTTGCAGGATGCTCCATGTATTCTTAGAGTCAGATGACAGGCTGAATGCTTGGCATGAACACCACAGTGACTGACCCAGACTCTCATTTTGTGTCCCTGCTTCTATTCTTGCCAACCTAAAAAAAGATTATGAACCAGTAAATGACAAAGAACACTGTTGTAATGATTTTTTTTTTTTTTTCCTTCCTGAAAGGCCTTTCCTTCTTTCCTATACTCATTGCTGTGCGGCCTAAAAAAAATAGCTGAATTGTTTTGGCCATCTCTTTGAAAGTTAGGGCTAAAAGTACAGTGTGCCTTTTCTTAACAATAACAATTAGAGTTTTCTTTCTCAACTAACCTTACAAACACGATGGTTCACAACTGGCATGCTGTGACCTAGTTTTAGTTGGTTTCATAATAATATTCATTATAATAATATAGTCACCCAAACTCAGCATGCAGCTAGAAACCAATCTGTGGGCCTTCAGTGACCCCATCTATCTATTTGAGGGGACTGTTGTTCTGCAGGTACTCAAATATGTGTAGATATTCTTAAACTTTATTATAATTATTTTTTTCTTTGTTCCCTTGCTCCTTATGAAGAGAGATTTCCAAAAGAAAGTCTGGTGTAAAATTCAAGTGCTTATGAGCTGAGAATATATTTTACAAACTAGTTTATTCTAGGGACATGGGGAAAAATCCTAAAGAAATAACAATTTATTTTCCATGCATTTTCAAATCACTGATAATGTTCAATCTTGTGCTTCTCTAAAGGGTAGATAAGGAAAAAAAAATACTTCCCAGAAAGTCAAGGATTGTATATCATAAATTCAATGCAATACTAGTTTTG
This sequence comes from Hyaena hyaena, assembly GCF_003009895.1. Taxonomy (NCBI): domain Eukaryota; kingdom Metazoa; phylum Chordata; class Mammalia; order Carnivora; family Hyaenidae; genus Hyaena; species Hyaena hyaena. The sequence goes on along the minus strand of NW_024081299.1, from coordinate 1,029,937 downwards.
TTATCAGAAATATTTTACCCTAATTTATGATTTCTTAATTTGTTAAAGAAACAAATAGAGCAGACTTCTTTAGGACAACATATTAAAATATAGGTTATTATATGGAACATCTCAATATCCTTGTTCCATTATATCTATATCCTGAAATTTCATCAAAGTTATCTGAAATAATGTCTCTGCTTCTCTCTCTCTCTTTTTACGCGCGCGTGCGCATGCACACGCATGCACGCACGCACACACACAAACCCTCTTCATTTAGCTTTGTTTTCCAATTCTAATTACAAAATGAGCTTCTCTATACCTAATTGGATACCAAAATGTCTATTTCTTCTGTTTTAATAATGCAGAACTTTCAAATAAAAGTTATGCTTTTTCCAGCTATCTTAAATGACTAAGTATATTTTCTATGAACTGAGATGTTCCTCACGACTAATATAGACATCATATAAGCAAGAACTATTTTTGAACTGAATAAAGAGTACTAGATGCCAACCATTCTGAGAAATGTTGTAGTGATCAATGAGCTTGAAGGATGATTAAGGTGGCTGTTTTTGTTATTGTTGTTGTTTTTAACAAATACATTGGAACATTTTACAGACAGTGTTTTATTTCAGTATATCATAGAAATATCTATTCTAAAGTTGCTAACATTGATGACAAAAGTGATGGAATGCTTCTTTTGAAATTGTCTTTGGAAACAATGTTCTGTTCATTAATGTTTGGCCTGCATTCAGTCCTAGACACTATTGTGAGGCTCAGGAAAATTATTCTAGAAAATATGTACCTTATATTTTCCTCTTCCTGGCTTTTGACTCTTGGTATGAGTCAGTTTTGACCTAAATGGCATGGAGTCCTTTAATGTATCATATACTTATTCTAAAGAATCTATGACATAAAACTACAGAGAGTGTTAAAGTTATGAGGAATAGTGTAATGATGAAGCGGTTAAACATTTTTGAAGTCAAACAAATATATTTCTTCCTTTAAAAAAACTCCTTTTTTTTAAAATTATCTCATACTACTCTGGATCAACTGGTTAAATGCTACCATGGTCTAAAAATCAATGTGGATGGTATGGCTTTTTTTTTTTTTAGCTCTAACTAGACATTCCTACATATATGGAAAAAAACTCAAGCATTCAACAAATATTCAGTGAGAGCCTACAATGCATTAGTCACTGAGACTTCTGCTAGATTATCTAGTATAGCCAGCACAGTAGTTCTATAAGTGTTCCTGTTTCTTTCATGAAGTCTATTCAGACTTCACTTCTGTGAAGCATAACAGTTTTTTCAGTGTTGTAAGTAAAGAGGGCTCAAAATAGATGGTTTCAGAAAATGTAAACATCATAGTAAGATCAGTAAGGAATGGCCAGCAATGTAACAGATGTGACCAGGTGGAAAGAGGACCCAGCATTATTTCAAGATAATGTAAGGGTGATAGTCCCATAATTGGATTAATATCCTAGACCTGATACTACCAAGCCTGCCAGGCGGGAAAGGAATGATTAATGTGGAATTAGAATAATTTTAATACGATACATTAAATATTACAACACTCCTGAAATGAATGATAAAACTGAGATCATGACCTGGACTCAACAGATGTGGCAGAAAAGAAGGCAGATATCAGGAGAGGAAGAGGTAGAGGCCTTTATGCCAGACCTGCCCTGGTATCTTTGACTGTCAACCAGAATAAGAATAGCTTTGGGAGGAAAGGCTTCTCAGATGGCAAGAACAAGTCTCTGGTATATGTCTTCTTAATTGTTACTTAAAACAGCCCCTTCCTTGCTTCCTTCACCAAATACCTACTAAGTATTTCCCATATGACAAGATATTAGCCTATGTTCTGGGATACAGCAGACCATCCTCAGAGAGCTTATATTCTATTGGGCAGAATTTGATTAAGGTCTATTAATTTGGAATGGGAATCTTATACACTATTTGGTTTGTGATTACTGACTCAGGTTTAAGTCTGAGAGCCAATAATTAAATATTTTAAAACTAAAGTCATTTATTTTTATACTTTGTACTATAGACAGCAATCTATCATAAGAAGTTAACTCATTTTATTACCATTTACAATAAGAACACATGATTTTAACTGGTTCCACAGGAAGTTACTTTGCTCGAGGATGAACAGTTTCTCTTTTTTTGGCCAAAGTCAATTAGATTATACTGGCTATAAAAACATGCCTTGATAAAAACAATATTTATACAGGGTAGAGCTCTGTTGTTTTAAGTTTATGTACATTCAAAAGTATATATATATACACATATATATATATATATATATATATATATATATATATTTACATTTCTGAGGCACCTGGGAGGCTCAGTCAGTTGAGCATCTGACTCTTGATTTCGGCTCAGGACATGATCCCAGGGTAGTGGGATCCGGCGTGCATCCAGTGTCCAGCTTTGCGTAGAGTCTGCTTGAGATTCTGTCCTTTCTCTCTCTCTCTCCCTCCCTCTTCCCTTCTCCCCCACTCACAGACACACTCTCTCTAAAATAAAAAAATAAAAGAATATATATATTTCTTTATTACATTCATATGTGTAAAATGCATATGTGAATGTAATAAAGTACGATGTAACTTAATGTATGACAAAATGCCATTAGGCCATCATACAATAAAACCAAGTTCATGAAAGAACAGCATATTTGGTAAATAAAATATAAATAAGATTTAGATTATTCTAGCTCAAGTATTTTAAAAAGTATTTTTTAAAAATTATTGTTTTGTGAATCTAGGCAAAAATATGTTACTCATCTTGACATTTCCCTTCCACTCTGTGTAAAAGCAAAGTTTGGGCTAATGTCTGATAAAAATGGTGAGTGAACCTAGGTTTGAAATGGACTGAGTATATCTGATGCTATAAGTATCTCTAATCCTGATGCAAATGTACCATTGATAAATTCTATTAATATATGTAAGGTGAAACATTTTTCTCAGCAGGGAAAAAGTAGGAATATGAAATAGGGTGATGCAAGCTGGTCTAATTTTCCACTCTGTGCCACATGTTGATGACCCTCATAATCATACCAGAGGGAAAGTACAAGCAAGGCAGATGACGTCTGAAACCAGATAAGCCGTACCATATTAGGAAAAGTGCCAATTAGAGAACATGTATTATCAACAAGAAATCATGAGTGCATTAATGCATAGTTGAGAAGGAAAATAATTTGGCTTAAGAGGATTAGAAATCCCCAGGTCCTAGTTACAAGTAATTTAACCACATAGCAAAATAAACAAATTCAATAATATTTGAAGTTTATGAACAAAGATAGTCAGAAGGGGAGAAATGACAACATGATGATACATGCAAAGCTTTGTTCTTATTGCTTCTGAAAAATTCGTTTCAGAAAAGTCTCACTGAGAAGAGAAAAACAAAGCTTGCTGTTAAATCCTTGGGGCAAACTATGGTTTTTCATAGACTTTTATATGTGTTCCTTTTCTCTAGTAATGACACATTGTTTATTAAAATTGTGACATCCCAATAATTGATACACAGTTAAAGTGTTCTAAGAAATAAACTTTGCAAGAATTGTGATTCATTTATCTCTAATTTCACTGGTTTTGTGTCGGTTATTTATGCATTAATGTTTAATGCAGCTTAATTTACTTTATGTCCATGTGTTATTCATACAGTGTGTTAAGTTTCACCAATGACAGCAAATCTATTAAGACAAAAATAAGAAAGTTATTTTTCCTCTTCTTGATGATGTGGCCTTTTCCAATTTCCCCCATGCAAAAATAGGGAAAATAATTTATCTCTATTTCAAAAAATGTTCTGTAAAGTGAATAAGTTAGAAACAATTCAAGTTAAAATGCTTTAACATTATTAACTACATGCAAAAAATGCATTAGATTGTTATTAATATAATAATAATTCATAATAATGCCTTTTTTGGACATGTAAAAATGAAATAGGGAAATTTTGGGAAATTATGAGAAATGATGGAGAAAAGGCTAAAGTAATCACATGAAAGTAAATTAAATCTGTCAAATTTCAGTCTCAAAAAATATATAGATTTTGCTCAAGGATCATTACTAGCCTTCAATATACGCAAAGCAGCAAAGAGTAGGAAGGTATTCTCAATTAACCCCTCACCTTCTACTCCCTCACTGTAACTTTCATTTCTCTGGACTGCGGAATGTGACTTTGACTCAGATAATAATTGATGTTGCTGCCACAAACCTGCAAATATGGATGCACTCTTAAATTTCTCCACCCTACTCAACTTTAACAGGGGAAAAAGGAGCTAGCATGCAGGTATGAGATAGAGAAGATAAAGAACATTTTCAAAATACAGTGAATTTCTGACTAGCAAGCAATTAAATTCAGGGTACAGAATTAGATGACCCTTATAGTTGCATAGGATGTTCCTAGGTGGATTCTAAGTAGAAAAGGACAGAGAATAGACATTTGGTTTAGATAAACAAACCAACATTTCACCGTTTTAAGTTCATTAATTAATTAATTAACGTTCACTTGTTTATTTTAGGGGGATGGAGAGAGACACAGAATCCCAAGCAGGATCTGTGATGTCAGTGCATAGCTGGACTTGGGGCTCTATCAATCCCATGAACTGTGACATCATGACCTGACTCAAAATCAAGAATCAAATGCTTAACCGACGAAGCCGCCCAGGCAGCCCACCATTTAAAAAGTATTGGCTATCAAATGAGCTTCTCAAAGACATTGCCCTCAAAATAAAATGTGAAAATAAGCAAAATATTTTGTGTATTGCAAGTACAAAGTTGATAGCAAGTAACCATAGTAAGGATGATGATGATGAGGACGACGATGACGACGATAGGCACCAAATATATCCTAAACGTCAATATTACAGTTATCTATAAATTGGAATTATTTACCCCCCAATATTGTCTTTTGATTTGAATGAATGTCTTTCCTTCATTTTGAAAAACTTTTATTAGAGAAAAGATCCTAATGCTAAGCTTACTGAGAACAAGTAAAACTTAGCTTGTTCAACCAGAGTTTAATAAATCAAGCATTTTCTTTCTTGTGAATTAGTCAGTATTTGCACACTGCATGTTTATCAGTTTGAATATTGACTATTCACATGAAATGCAATATAAATTAATGAGCATACACTTAAATTATGTCAATTAATTTTGTACAAAGTTTAGATTATTCTCAGGGTTTTTAAAATAAATTTCTGCTAATAGCATATTTTTTGCTATTTGCAAATTATTCCTAACATCAAAATGTAGGAAAATTGTTATGAATATAATTGATTATTCTGACCATTACTTGTTCATTACTTCAGAATTCTGATAATATTATCAGACCATTACTTGTTCATTACTTCAGAATTCTGATAATATTATCATCAATAATACTCTTGCTTCAGTATTTTTTTCTGTAATTACTTAAACTGTTAAAATTATAATACGGCATCATGTAGTGTTTTTCTGTTGGCTCCTGGAAAGTGAAAAAAGAAAAATAAGAGAAAGAAAAAATATCTTGCTATATTTTTAAATCTTTTCACATTTCGCATACACTTAATAGTTCTATATATATGTTGAGGTGGATTAACACAGAAATATGTACTTCTGTAATATAATGTTAAGTCTTTTAATGGTTATCCTTTGTTAATGTATCTTTCAAGTTCATGAAGAATGTGTTGCATTTCATTTAACCGACTGTGCCACTCAGGCACCCTAGGAATGTGTTGCATTTCATGACCTAATACTGCAAAAGAAAGACTTTTCTCAAATTCAGAAATTTAAATATGACTTTTTAATATGTTGTAATAGCACTGGTAAAACAAAACTTGAGGTCTCTCTCACCTTGACTTAATTTGCTTAATTCAATCAGAAGTACTGAATTTAACAGAGTTTCTGCTACATTTGTACTGTTCAATGAAGATGATTTTTATTGTCTCTGCTCTAGCCTGCCCTGCTTTATCTTTTTAGACCTTTTCTTCAATTAGACATGCTTTTTACCTCATGTTCAAAATCATTCTTATACAGTAGGTTTTCTAAGTCCCTCTCCATTGAATAATCTTATTTGGATTATTAGTTTTCTATGATTTATCCTAGCCCTATGTATTTATTGTATAGTTTATACATTCATACATTCTCTCATGGTTTGGCACAGTTCATGTTGCTTACATACCCTGCTGATGTTCCTCTATTATTCAGATGCCCTAAAGGTGAAAATACAACACTATTCTATAAACACTGCTCATTATATATTATCTTAATAGTTGAAATTTGCAGTAAGTGTTCATTTAGTTTTTAGACTAAATAAAATTGACATTTTCATTATGTTATTTGTAATGTTGATGTTAGCCAGTGATTTCAGCTAAAATTGTTTTCAAATAGAGAAAAGCAAATTTGTCACTTTAAATTGATTACATGTGTAAAGCAGATATCTTGACATATTATTGTACTCTAATGAGGGATTAAGAGCAGATAAATACTTAAGCTCCGTGGGTTAATCCACTGATACAAATTTATGCAAGCCAAAGTACTCAGAATTTATGCTACTTAAAGATATTATAATGTGAAGAGCTAAAACTTCTGATAAAAGGTGGGGGGCGGGGAACAGTTACTCTCAGGACTGCCAATAGGCTATCTGTGTTTGCTCCTGTCTCTTCTCAACATTTTTATCTGTAATCTGGGAAAGACACTTCCAGTGCTGTCTTGAAAGTGCCATTTCTCATGAGTAACCTACTTGAGAAGCTCTTTGGTCTTCTTGTTTGGCAAGTGGAGGACAAGTGAGATGTGAATGAAGGAAAGCAAGTGCAAGCAGATGGGGCCTGAATTCAATAAAAGGAGTTAAAGTCTTAGTTCTAGAAAAATAGCTTCTGTTAAGTAATAAAAAAGAAAAGTGACAAAAACCACAACAAGAAACAACAATAAAAAAGCAGCCAGAAAAAAGAATATTGAGAAAAATGGATTTTTAATTTAATCTATTCTAATTTTAGAGGGAAAACACCTGTGAGCAGGAGGAGGGGCAGACGGTGAGAGGGTGAGAGAGAGAGAGAGAGAGACAGAGAGAGAGAGAGAGAGACAGAGAGATCTCAAGAGAATTTTAAGCAGGTCCCATGATCCTGGGATTGGGATCATGACCCAAGCTGAAATCAAGAGTCAGGCTCTCAACCAACTAAACCACCAAATGCCTTGGATTTTTAATTTTAATTTAATTTTTAAATTTACCACTTTATTAATTATTTAAAAATAACCTTAATATAAAATTATTTCTTTTTATATAATATATCTTTTTGGCTACCAAATCCCATAAACTTTGTGTCAGGTAAACAGTGACACAGGAGTACCAATTACTTTTTATGTGGTGTCAGATTTTATTTGGTGTAAGTCCATTACTCAGAATACCTGGGATAATTAACTCAATGCTTTTATTTTCTAAGAATTAGGTATGAGACACAATTAAAATGGTGCCTTCACTCTTGCTTCCCACATCTCTCAAAATCTTAACTGACATTCACAGTCCAGCTTAGGTTCCACTTCCATCATGAATATTTATCTAAACATTTTAACACATATGATCTACTTCTCCAAATCTTTAAGTCATTTATTTCTTGCATTATATAATTTGGTATGAATCACTATTTCATAATATTAGGCAATGTTCTAAGATTATGTACTGATATTTCCTTTCCCTAACCCTTCAAAGTATTATATGTTCTTATAGTTCAAAGACTGTGATTCACACTTCACTTTTATGTGCTTGGGTACTAGCATAGCTAGAGCCATGACAGGCCTTATTTTTTGAGCTGTGATATTAGTGTCAAAAACTTGACTTTGTCACTTACTAACTACATAACTTTGAGCAAGTCCACTGATATTTCTAATCCCTATTTTTACTATGCATAAGATTCTAATAATATTGAATTCATAGAGTTATAAGAATAAAATGAAATAATGCATGGAAAATAGTATTGGAACCATAAAATACTAAAAAAAAATCTGTTACTGTAACAAAAATTATGTGTAAATGAGTAAAAGAGTGCTCATCTCAAAGGTAATTTACTTAGGAATGGGTACGAGGAACTCTAAGGAGACAGAGCATTCAGACAGATATTTAATAAGTATCATTCATCTCAATGTTTTCCACATCTAAAGTTAAAAAAAAGTCATCAATTCTGTAGCAGTCAGCACCTTTCATGTTAAAGCTGTTCTGTTTCTGCTTCCCACAGAGACATGACAGTTTAGACTCTCTTCATTTTTTCAGGAAAAGATGTAAAACCAGGATACTACATTTAACCTGGCATACAAATGTCCCAATTTCTTACACTTGTAAGAATCTAGCTTTTATGCCCAACAATTCATAATCCAAGATTCTCAGTAAGACTTTTACTAATGTTACTTTAGTAAATTATCTGGTGAATTGCAACTTATTTACTATATTACATATTTATCATAGTTAACATGCAGTAAACTGAAGATTGCTGGAGAAAGATAGCTGCATATAGGGTCCAAGGCAATTCTGCTGGGGAAGAACTTGTAAAATAGTGAAATTTCCTTTTATTTAATTAAGGAAAGGGAGATGGCAGCTTCTCTCCCACCTCACCTTAGGATGTCTCCTTGGTAACATAATAGGCATAAACTTTTGATTTTACAATATAAGGTTGTGCATTTTCTGATTCTTGGAACTTGAAACACATACCTCTAAAAGTTCACCCAGGAGTCTCTCACAAGGGGTTCGGGAAATTAATACAAGGTGAAATTATTTGTTTCTCATGGAGATAACTGAAGTTTCAGTTGTTCTTTATTCTATTTTCTTATAAATTCATATGGATTTTTATCTATACTTTGCATCTCTCTTGGACTGTCTGCATGCGTATAATGATGTAATTACAAAATAATTCTCTTCCTCATGTTTATTGATACAAAATTTTTGTTTCCTCTTGGGGGGAGGGCCATGATTTTCTATTTCTCAAACAGAGCTGTATTTTAATCACTTCTAAAAGAGGTCAACATTTTTGCAATCAAGAAGATCCTAATCAAGACTTAGAAGGAAAGAAGGAATCAGGACAACCGGTAAGTAGGAAGAAATAGGTAGAAATAAGTTGGTTCCACACTGTTTCTAGGTGTTTCCAGGCTATTGTACCTAAAAATTCTTGCTAGTTTTAGGATGAATACTTTTTGAGGTGGAGAGTGTGCACTTGACCAGGCAGGTCTGAACAAGTATATAGGAAAAACAAACAAAAAAACCAAAACCTTAATACTGATATTAAAGTTCAAGTTTAGCCAATAACCATCTTGTTTAAGCTTAGAATTAACTTCCTGAGACAGCTTCATTGTTTCTGATAGCTTGACCTTGATACATCAAAATCTATGAGAAGCAGATATCCTGCATAGTAACAGGAGCTTAGTAGCCAAACCCTGAGCTGAGCCCCCAGTGACTGGTCAGTTATCTGGAGAGCAAAGTCTACTATTTCAGCTATCCTGACTTTAGTGATATTAAGGTGGCTTTTTCTGGAGAAAGGAGATTCTGGTGATGGAGTGTTATATGGAGTGTTATAGCCTCTTTGAGGGGCGTCTGAGGCTTTATATTTAAACATATACATGCATTAACTCTTTTAACAATAAATAACAGTGCAAAGGCAAGGATATACCAGGAGAGACAGCAATGATACAAAGCTAATGTACTCTCTGATCATCGAACATTGTGGAGGACCAGAGATGAAACACTAAATACAGAACTTTATCTTTTTGCCAAAATATGAAGCCCTATTTCATATACTTTTTATCAAATTCTAATCAATTACATATAATAATTCACTTGAAAATTTTCTATCTTTAAAGGAATTTTTATTTGTTAATTAAAATAATGTTAGACAATACGTAAAGACTGTGACTTTTATATTGTTGAACTAATCTTTACAATCTGCTAAGAAATGCTATGAAAATTATGTAATAAAAGCTAGAAAAATTACTTCCTGATCTTGAAGGTAGATGTCTTAATGGTCTATATTAATTCATAAGTTAACTAAATAATGAGGTAATGAAGAATTTCTACTATAAAACTCAATTAAAGATAAATTTCTTTAAAGCTATCAAGTTAGGGGCACCTGGGTGGCTCAGTCAGTTAAGCATCCAACTTTGGCTCAGGTCGTGATCTCACAGTTCGTGGGTTTGAGCCCTGCGTCGGGCTCTGTGCTGACAGCTAGCTCAGAGCCTGGAGCCTGCTTCAGATTCTGTATCTCCCTCTCTGGCCCTCCCCTGATGATGCTGTCTCTCTCCCTCTCTCAGAAATAAACAAAACATTAAAAAAAGTATAAAAAATAAAGCTATAAAGTTAATTGTCACTTAATATCTTCTTTTTTGAAGGAAGGATGGCATTTTATTTTATTTTTTTAAGTTAATTTATTTATTTTGAGAGGGGGAGAAAGCATCCCGAGCAGGCTCTGGGCTGTCAGTGCAGAGCTCTATGCAGGGTTCAATGTCACGCACTGCAAGATCATGACCTGAGCTGAAACCAAGAGTCGGATGCTTAACCAACAGAACCACCCATGCACCCCAACCATGACATGTTAGTGTATGGAATAAGTACAGAGAAGAGAAAAATATAGTGAATTATTAAGATATAATTTAGATATTAACACATTACATAATAAGACACATATTTATAAACAAATTTGTCTAGCAGATTGCTTCCAAGGAATTTTTCCTGTTCCTTATAACGGTACAGGGGATATTGAAGATGAGTTCTGAAATGGAGTCCCAGCTTGCAGAAGCAAGAATCACTTAGGTGAGTTTTCATCCACTAACAGATATATTTGAGGTAGCTGAAGACTGGATTTTAAAATAAAGCTTTAAACTCACAAGCTCCATCATGAATAAAATTAAAAGGCTTTATGGCCTTCATTAGTTTTCTTCACCCCAAATCTCAAGAATTTGCTTTCAATATCATCCATCAGAATCATCTGTGGAGGAAAGGTCACAGATCTAATTCTTCATTCAGGCACAGAGGACATTAACATCTAATATACAATATGAGATATCATATATAATAATTAGGATGTAATTATGTTCATATATTTCCTCATAGATGTCTTTAGGCACTAGCTGTTCTTCCACTTCAAGAAATCACAGTGGACGCTGTTCCTATGGTTACCAGGAGGGGTGCATTTATGAGGATAGCTCAAGATTATAAAAAAAGTGAGAAACTAGACCGGAATTGCCGGCCAGTCTGCTGAAGTCACTCTGTTCATCAGTATTTCTCAGTCATCACGATGCTAAGATTGTGTTACTTTACAAAGCAATATAGGAATCATTTTTACACGAATAAGCCAACTTAATCAATTTTGGTCTACTTCAACCTACCCATCACTACAGCTCTAGATTCCTGACACAATTTATACAAAAACAAAGTTTTTTGCTTTCAAAATGTCATTTTGAAGGAATTGTTTCCTCAAATGTTGCTGAAGTGATCACTGAAATAGTCAACTAGTATCAAAAATAACAGTTCATGGGAAATAACCAAGTTCTGTATACAGTCATAGATTTATTTAACTGAATATGAGCCTAATCTTTCTTGTTATTCTTGTTTTGTTTTTATAATGACTGATCTGAAATAAAACCTCCCTATTTTGACAAGATGTTTGCTGAAAGAGAGAGAGCTATAAGGAAATTATTAGCATCACATGCTCTATAAAGGATGTCAAGTAGAATTAGAGAGTGAAATGAAGATGGCAGTAAATTATTATCTTCTTTGGAGGAAACTGCCATTTTTAGTGAGAAATCCTTGATCTATCACTTTTCCTGTCCATCCATTTAGATAACAAAGATATGATTAGGTAAAGTACCTAAAAATTCATAGTAATTTTAAGATGAAAAACAGAAATCTTTATTGTGTGAAAGTTTGCAGAATATAGATATTTATACCTATGCAAATACAATTATAAAAGCTTACCATTGTATTTCGATATCTAACCAAAAGTAAAATATTTAATCATTTTTATTTAGTTCATGATAATATTTGTTTTTAAAATCCATATTGCCAAAAAAAAAAAAATCTCGGTTGAAGCCCATGAAAAGTACCAAAGTTTTTCCAACTCCGTATTTTTGCATGTTTCTGATATTAAATATCTTAGAGATAGCAGTATTCATCAGTTCAGCAAGCTTGGTTCTCTGACTGCCAGAGCAGAGAAAGACTGAAAAACAACATAAAGAAAGGCAACTTATGCAAGTGTTCTAATTAAGCAAAGGGAATCCAAAGGCATATGCTTGAACCTATCATTGAATATCCTGACATATTTTTAAACTGAATAGGATAATTATTTGTGTATGTCAGCAAAAACCCAGTGGCATATCTGAGAGCAACATCTATTAAAGAGCAGACACCCCCATTTTCCTGGGAAGATTCTGAAATAATTAAGTTAGTAAATCATCACCTAGTCAGGACATCAAGCTCCCACAGCACTCTCCTTGATCCTCACCTTAATTATGTATCTGTCTTGATCCCTGAGTATAAAATGTACTGACATGCATGTGCCTTTGACTGCTCTATTCTGAAGATAGTTCACAAGCTATTCATGATTTAATGTTTTTATTCTAACTCCCTATGTTTCTTTGACATATGTATACAAAGAGTGGTGTCTGCCATAGCCTGCAAACTCTACAGGGTAAGCTACTTACAATCAATTCTCATTGTTCAGTAGCCACCAGGGTGGCATCTGCAATCAGACAATTCATCAATGCTTAATGTCATGATAAGGATGATTGTCATAAGTCTTTATTTTGATTAAACTATAAATATATAGAGAGAAGATAAGAGTTAATACCATTTGTTTCAAATGTATACACACACACAAATAAGGTAAGGTATATTATTGATATATTTAATATTATTTATATTTAATATTATTTATAATATATATTTAATAATATATATATTGTGATCTTATCTCCAAAACCTATCAAGATCACAATTATGCTCTGAATAATTAATTAAAAAAGAATGTAATGATGTAAGTTACTACCAACCAACAAAAAGGAATGTAATACTGCTGATTAACTATTACAGTGGTATGATGGTATAATTGTATTTTGAAAATATACCATAGTTTTATTTCTTCTGTATGCTATTTTGGCTTTTCAGTATTATTAATATATATGTATATTTACATATGTGTAAGGTTTTTTTTTATTAGAAAAATAAAACATAATGTGTCTATTATTCAGTAATATGACAGATAAGATGAAAATTAGAACTCAATATTCTGACAGAAGTATTACTTACATTTTCTATAGAACACTTAACACTTCCTCTTCAGGGAAGTGATATTAACTCTTGTAGAACCGAGAAACAACAAGTTAATGGGAAAGTAATATTATCAGAGTTCTTATTATTGGATTTCCTTAAGGAATAATCAGAGGGAAGGAGCATAATACCACATCAACCAAGTCTGTAGAGTGAATGGATGAGGACATTATGGAAACAAGAAATAAATGGCATTACTAATCCTTATACCATACTCATCCTTGAAGGAAGTGGCCTGTGTCCTCAAGGTTTGTTTTATGAAGACATCAACATTTTGAAAAATACAAAGACAGACACAGCAAGAAAAAAATAAGCCTTAAACCTTGACTAGTGATTGAATTTTTTTCACCTGCTATCTATTACTATTTAATCTATTCATGGAGGAAAAATCAGCTGAGCTGTCCAGAAACATCTGGATGTTATGGTACCCAACAAATATAATAGCCACAACTAATGAGCCTAAAGATAGGAAGAGCATTACCTGGTTGCTGTTTCAGCCTTCAGCCAATGAATATAAATAGGCTTTCGTTGATCTTTTGTCCTACTAAAATCTAATCCAGTTTATTGAACTGGTGAATTACATTAACCATTTTGACATTATTTCTTTATAAATCTACCATGATGTCCTTGTTCTGTTCTTCTTCTGTCTATATTAGAGAAACCATAATGAAATGATATGATCTGTTTAAGCTCAGTGATTCTAATGATTGAAAAATAACTTGTATAGGAATTGCTAAAAATATATATGTGACCATATATATGTAGTCATACAAGAAGAAAAAGAAGTAGGGCTTCAACTCTCACGCCTATACTTATTTCTTCATACAAAATGGTCTACTTCAGTTTTGTCCCTGTGTAATGAGAATGATGATGGCATCTGCTTCATAGGGTTTTGTTAAGATGAATTAAGTAATGTATATAAAGTGTTCAATACAGAGCAAGTGCTGAGGAAATGTACTCATTGATATAATTGTTGTTGTGTCTATTAGCATTTTATCAGAGCATCAAATGTAGAGATAGGTTTTATGATGGCAAATGCATCCACAATTAGGAGAGAAAGGCTGTATTGAGATTGGAAAATGTGCCCAGGCTAAGTAAAGAGTTTATAAAGGTAATGTAAAAAAATCCTGTTTGTGTAGTCTGTCATTCAAGGTTAGGCTTTCTCCTGAGGAGAAATGTCTGATAAGTACTGTGACTTTTACCATGCCTCAACTGGCAGTCATTACATTACATATTATGGATTCAAAGGTCATGCTCTGTGATCTCAGTTGCATTTTCTCCATGGGCATAATATAATATACAACTATATCCACCATGTATTTCACTAGTGGTCAAATCTCTTGACAGCTTGTGCTTCTATTGATCTAAAGATGGGGAAAACAGGAGTAGAGGGGTTAGAAAATTGTTTCAGGATACTTGGAAATATGCAGGAATCCATACCAGGAGTTTAACATGGGAAACTAAAAGTATTAATAAAAACACATTTTTAGAACACAGAATTGATGGACATCAGACTGTAGTTTTCATTTAGCAGCATTATAACAAAACATGAGTTTTATCATTTAAAAACCACGGTCATAAAAATGTTTTTACATAATTTTCACAACCAATCAGTGACCTAGCTAAAGAAAACATTATTTTCTCCATTTTACAGATGAAAAAACCCAATTTTGAGAGGTAAAATGACATATCAGATCTCATACATATGTAAGCAATAGACTAATGTGGAAAGCAATATATTTTCTCTCTAAACAAAATTTCTTAGTGTTTATTTATTTTAGCTTAAATATGCACTAATAAAACAAACATTTATAAGTAAAGTACTAGCAGCTTGTCTTTCATTACAAATATATACCAAATTTCTCTCTTAGAAAATCAATTTTTTGTGGCATTTTTGTGCAGGTTAATAACCTCAAAGAATAGCTTTGGGCACATGCTCTGTTTTCATTCAAAGGTATTCCATATGTAACAGAATTACACCTAAAGTTATAAAGACATGGAATGATTGAGAAAAATTCCAGATAAGTGGCTTAACCAACTGAGTCTTCTGCGCTATTCACTGAGATAGAGAAGATATAATCAAGGTAGCATTTGGGGGAGTAGAAGAGAGAGAATCAAGGGTTCTGTTTTTCATACATTATATTTGAGAATGCAATTCAACATCAAAGTTCAAATGTCAAGGAGGCAGTTTGATTACACAAGTTTGGATCTCAATGGCTCTAGAAGAATCTGTAAATGGCTGTGTCAACAACATACAGAAGTGGATCCATGAATCTACTTAGACATGGTTTGGATAGAAATGGTTTGGTTTTGAAACATTCTAACATTTAGAAACTGGGTGAGAAAGAGAAGCCAACAAAGGAGAATAAGGGAAGACTGGATGACAAGAAGAAAGTCCTTAGAATGTGCATGGAAACAAGAGAAGAGAGTGTTAAAAATATGCTGACTTCTTTTAAAAAAGTCATGAAAAAAGTGGTATTTGAGACTGTTTTTCATTTTTGGAGGGATTTCAATTAGAGTTTGATCTCGAAAACAGAAGCGATAAGTAATTTACTTTAGGAATTCAAATGTAAACAATTGTGGGAACTCGTGCCATCCCTGTGTGGAGCTGTTGCAGGAAGTCAGCAGAGCAGTCAGCTGTTAAGGTAAGATCGACACATGTGATATGGGGAACGTGGAAAAACTAGACTACCCAAGAATGAATGCACTGAGAATAGAATAGAACTGATATCAGTCTCCCATAGTCTCCAGTGTGCAGTTTCAATGGTGCAGACCCTTCAGGAACAGCTAGTGATTTTGCCACTGAGCTAAGAGTGCAAAAGGAGGTGATGAGGCAGTAGCTGGAGTTGCTGTGGGACCAGCTGTGGCGCTTCCATGGTTGGAATGGATAGATAAAGTACTGCTTGTCTGAGCTGCAGCAGCACCTCATTTCTGCCTCTGTTCTTCCCAGAGCAAAAAAGAAAAGGATTTAACTTCCGTTGTCTAAGTCTCATTCACAATGCCTCTTGTAACTCATGCAAAATGGAATTAGGCCCAGAAGGGAATTCAGGGAAACTAGTTCGAGTGTAGAATTTGACTAAGTACAAATTTTTCCGAGGGCTGAAGAGTAAATAGGAGGTGAGTAAACATTTACAGTTCTTTCATGGGTGTTGCTGAAACAGACAATTAAAATGCAAATGTTTTTGCACAGACTTTGTTTTTTTTTTATATTTTTGTTTTAGAAAATGGTTGATAATGGAGTAAAATGGTAGATAATGGAAAATGAATCAGCAGAAATAGAGAGATTAATGCTCCAGGGAGAGAGAATAAGGAAAGAAGTAATAAAACTCCTGAGAAGGTGAGATGAACACTTGCTGTTAATACTCCAGGTCTAGAGTTATTTCTTCTCAGTCTTTCTTTTCTCTATGTATTTCGAATGGACTGTAGTGGTTCACAGCACAGACCCTGGGGCAGCCTGTGTGGCTTTAAATCTGGACCATTACTTAACAGTGCGACAAAGAACACGAATTTCTTTGCCTCAGATTCTTCTTTTTAAAAAGTTAATACAAATAGTAGCAACTCATAGTGTCACTGGGGGATAAAATAATAATGGTACCCACTCAGGTCATTGTAAAGATTCAGTTAAGTTAATATTAGGCATTCATAGAGGATACAATGGGTAATTAACAAGTGCTCTGTTATTATTTAAATATTTAAGTGCCTAAAGAATATAATCTAAAAAATTCTTTTAGTTAACATTCTAATGTTATGGTTTCTATTATTTAAATTTCTTTACAAATGTTGTTTTATTATCCCATAATATCCCACCATATACAGTGTATTAAAATGTACATAACTTTTTATTTTTCCATGATGGACATTCAGGACAACCAACTATACTTTCATAAAGCTTTTAATTTCAAAAAATACTGTTTTTTTCTTTGCTGTACATAATGCTGTGGTGAACATTTTTTAACATAAAGATATATCAATAAGATTATTTCTGTAGAATAAACTACTAGAAATAGATTTAATGAGTCAGTGATTCCCAGCATTCTTCCTGTTCTTCTTTTGAGTATTAAAGAAAAGTAAGTCTAAAAATGAAGTTTTAACTTTGTTCTTTTAAAACATTATTTTGAAAGTTCATTAAATGACTAAATGGTAGAGTTTATTAAAATTAAATATTTTAGCAATATATGTCCATCATTTATTTCAAAATCCGTGCTAAACTCTATTAAAACTAGAGAACTATAACTTTTCTTCAGCTGTATCTCTGTTGAATGCTGAGTATTACCTAGAAAAAATGCTTTCTGTAGACATTGAAATTATAGTAATTACAAGTTTTTTTCATATTTTCTTACTATTTGCTCTTGTTTTGTACTTGATGTTTATAATTATAGATTTTTATCATGAAATTTTAAAATGCACTACAGGGGTGCCTGTGTGGCTTAGTCAGGTTAAGCGTCTGACTTCGGCTCAGATCATGATCTCACGGTTCATGGGTTCGAGCCCCACGTCGGGCTCTGTGCTGACAGCTAGCTCAGAGCCTGGAGCCTGCTTCAGATTCTGTGTCTCCCTCTCTCTCTGACCCTCCTCTGCTCATGCTCTCTTTCTCTCATTCTCAGAAATAAATAAAAAAACCTTTTAAAAAATACACTACAGTAAGATAATAAACACTGCTCCTGCACTTCACCGATTGTCAATTATCATTTCGATAGTATCATTTGTTACATTTCACAATTAAAACATATGGATAATTCCTTTGTACAGTAATTGCATTTGCTATGTTAATAACTAGTGGCAAAACTGCTAAGATAATATTCCCACCTGTCTCTAGAAATTTAAGACTCTCCTTTGCATTACTAATTTTACCAAAGCTGATTTCCTCCAATGTGGTTCACCTACTGTTAGTATATTTGTTAACTATCATTGGTATGTCTTTATTTCAAGTGTTAATCATGATTTTATAATGCACAGTTATGACAAATGTCCCTAAACATTTTCTGCCCATGATTCACAAATATTCCCTTGGTGGTTGAGAAGATTATGCTGTGAATAAGATAGAATATATGGTTACATGAAGGAAGAGAGAATTTTACCCTCTGTAAGAGTACTCACTAATAATGCCATAATTACTTTCATTAGGAGCTGCCTCATTTTCTTTGCAAACATCTGTCTTTGGAGTGCAAAGATAACCTGTTCCTGAGAGACAGAGGCTAAATAAAATGCACCTCATTTTTATTCCCACCATCAACCTGGTGTTGATATCCATAAGAAACTGGAAAAGTGCATTTTCTTTTTTTTTTTTAAATGTTTTATTTATTTCTAGGAGAGAGAGAGACAGCATGAGCAGGGGGAGGGTCAGAGAGAGAGGGAGTCACAGACTCTGAAACAGGCTCCAGGCTCTGAGCTGGCAGTCAGCACAGAGCCCGACGCGGGGCTCGAACCCACGAACCGCGAGATCATGACCCAAGCGAAAGTCGGACGCTTGACCGACTAAGCCACCCAGGCGCCCCGAAAAGTGCATTTTCTAAATAGTGCGCTCTATTGGTTTCTTTAACACTGCACTTTCTTTATACCTCTCCAATCTTCTTCGTTTTCTTCTTAAATTATCATGGTTACTACCAATTAGCTGCTTAAAATTTTAGAATACACTAGTGAGTATTCCAAATGTACTTTCTCCTTTTCAGAATAACATTATTGGGTAAGTATTTTATTGCAGGGAGGAAAATAACTTGCCACAAAATAATGATGTTAGTAAGAACACTAAGAAACAAAGAGGCAAATTAAATCCAGAAGTGGAAATTGACTGAACACAAGCATTCAACCATTATCCGAGCGCTTCCTCCATCCCAGCACAAACAGCTTCTTTTCATCCATGCAATAACTCAAGTGGCAGTAGGACCTAAGTTTATGTTCAATGTCATCTACTCTTCTCACTCTACATACCTTCCTTCAGTGACTTCTTTACCATGATTTCAGATTCTACTGTAGGCTGTGGGCTTTTGTTCACAAGCCTAGCATCTACTTCTGAGTTAGAGTCAGTATCATCTGCCTGGTGGACACTTGGTACCAAGATGTTCCACAAGAACCTCAGTGTGATTATATCTATCATTAATTACATAATTTCCCCCCCTTCATTCCTTCTCTGGCAACTGGCCTTTATCTTAAATTTTCTATCTTGGTGATTGTTCCAATATTCATGAGATTCTTAAGATGTCTCCGTAAGAATTCATGAGATCTTTAAGAATCTTTAAGAAACCTCTTTCCCAGGGTGCCTGGGTGGCTCAGTCAGTTAAGCATCTGACTTCGGCTCAGGTCATGATCACACTGCTCATGGGTTCGAGCCCCGTGCCGGGCTCTGTGCTGACATCTAGCTCAGAGCCTGAAGCATGTTTTGGATTCTGTGTCTCCCTCTCTCTCTGACCTTCCCCTGTTCACACACTCTCTCTTTCTCTTTCTCTCTCTCTCAGAAATAAATAAAAAACATTAAAAAAAAAAAAAAAAAAGAAACCTCTTTCCCTTTCCACATTTCAGTCAACCAACCAAGGCCTAGTCATCCAAATTCCTAAAAATCTGAATTCATCTTTATTCTGTATCCTTATTTCCAGTAGCATACCATTTCTCTCCTTCATTTTCCTACAACAGAATAATTAATCTTTCTTCCATCTCAAGCCCATTTTTCAGTTGATCTCGAAGTGATCTTTTAAAAATATTTTACTAGAATCCCATTATATTAAAAGTAAATGTCAAATTCCTTAACTAGCCCAGAAATTCATCATAATTAGTATTATGCCAATATTTCTAATCTCATTATTATTCCTCACCCTCTAATAGATAATGACTCAACAAACAGGATTTCTTACTCTGTTTTTTCATTTTTTAAGCTTAAACTTACTTAAGTCTGTCTTCTATGTTTTTAATGGCCTGTTAACCTGAAAACTATATCTTTGGTCTTTCAAATGAGGCTTAAATTTCTCATTCTATGTAAAATGTTTGTTTGGTTGTTACTTTATTTAAAATGACGTAAGTAGATATAAATACTTAAAAAATAAATGTACTGCTTAAATTGTTACCTTAAGCTTTTTATTTGTTTTAATTATTACTCTTAATACTTTTGATTTTTCTCTACTTGGTGCCTTGTCATATTTCAAAACTTTCAAAAGATGCAAGAGTTTTTACTTTTACTAAAATTCCATAATATTTTAGATATGCAATAACTTTAGTGTTACTGAGCTCATGAAGAGCTCCTGCTGTAGGAAGATATACACTTTTCCTCATCTTTACCAACCCAGAGTTTTGTCTTACTTTGAAAAAAAAGTCTTCTCATTTTTGTTTTACTTTGCATTTTTAAATTAATAGTTAAGAATATTTTCATATATGAATGGCTATTTTAAGTTTTTTCTAAATGCAGGCTAATTATAATTTTGCCTATTTTTTCCAATATAGTATTTCTATTTCTTATTGAAGTGACTACACACAAACTAAATCATCTATTTGTCTGTACGCACTGCAAATAAGGGAATGAACAAAAATCAACTAGTATCTGATCTATAATTGTTGCTAGCACAACTGTATCATTATGGCCTATCTTCCTTGTTGGGATGAGCACTGGGTATGTAAGTAATGAACTATGGGAATACAACCCAAAACCAAGAGCACAGTTTACACACTCAATGTTAGCTAATTTTATAATAAGTTATATTAAAAAAATGATGTGGATGTGACAAAATGTCAAAACCTAAAAATAATAATAATTACTTTGAATGTGAATGGACTAAATGCTCTAATCAAAAGACATAGGTGTCAGAATGGATTAAAAGGAAAAAAGGACATGGTCATATGCTTCCTATAAGAGGCTCGTTTTAGACCTAAAGACACCTGCATATCAAAATTGAGGGGGTGGAGAAACATTTATCACACAAATAGATGTCAAAAGAAAGCTGAAGTGGCAGTACTTACATCAACAAACTAAAATGGAAACAGATTGTAAAAAGAGACAAAGAATGGCATTTTATAGTTATAAAGGGGACAATCCAACAAGAATATTGTAAATGTTTATGCACCCAACATGGAAGAACCTAAATACATAAAATAATTAATAGTAAATATAAAGGAACTAATTAATAATAGCACAATAGTAGGGGATTTGAACACCTCCCTTATATCAATGGACAGATCATCCAAACAGAGAATAAACAAGAAAACAGTGGCTTTGAATGACATACAGGACCAGATGGACTCAATAGATATATTCTGAACATTCCATCCTAAAACACCAAAATACACATTCTTTTCAAGTGCACATGGAACATTCCCAAGAATACAGCACAAATTAGGTCCCAAAAGAAATAGTCTTCAACAAATACAAAAAAATTAAATCATATTTTATACCTTTTCTGACCACAACACTCTGAACCTTGAAATCAACCGCAAGAAAAAATTTGGAAAGCCCACAAATACATGTAGGTTAAACTTGGTATGAAAGGGTCAGCAAGGAAACCAAAGAAGAAATAAAAAATAACATATAAAAAAAATGAAAATGAAAACACAATGGTTCAAAACCTCTGGAATATACCAAAAGCAGTCCTAAGAAGGAAGTGTATAGCAACACATGTCTACATCAAGAAGAAAATCTCAGGGCACCTGGGTGGCTCAGTTGGTTGAACTTCCGACTTTGGCTCGGGTCATGATCTCACAGTTCGTGGATTCGAGCCCCACAACGGGCACTGTGCTGGCAGCTAGCTCAGAGCCTGAAGCCTGCTTCAGATTCTGTGTCTGCCTCTCTCTCTGACCTTCCCGTGCTCACATTGTCTCTCTCTCTCTCTCTCTCAGAAATAAGTAAAACAATAAAAAAATTATTAAATAAAAAAGAAAATCTCAAATGAACAACCTAACTTTATACCTAAAGGAGCTAGAATAGAATAGAATAGAATAGAAAACTCAGAAATGAACCTACAGCTATATGGTCAATTAATTAACAGCAGGAAAGAATCTCCAATGGGAAAAAGACAGTCTCTTCAACAGTGTTGGGAAAGCTGGACAGCAACATGCAAAAGAATGAAACTGGATCCCTTTTTCACACCACACACAAAAATAAATTCAAAATGGATTAAACACATTAATGTGAAATTGAAACCATAAAAATCTTAGTGGAGACCATAGGCAGCAACGTCTTTCATGCTGGGTATAGCAAAGAAAATAAAAATAAGTTATTGGGACATTATCAAAATAAAAAGCTTATGCACAGTGAAGGAGACAATCAACAAAACTAAAAACTAAAAGGCACCCTTGGAATAGGAGAAAATATCTGCAAATGACGTATATGATAAAGGGTTAGCATCAAAAATATAAAGAACTTAGAAAACTCAACGTCTCCAAAATGAATAATCCAAATAAAATGGTCAGAAAATATGAAGACATTTTTCCGAAGATGGCATCCATATGGCCAACAGACACATGAAAAGATGCTTAACATCACTAATTATCACGGAAATACAAAACTACAATGAGATATTGCCTCACAGCTATCAGAATGGCTAAAATCAACAATACAAGAAACAACAGAGGTTGTGGAGAAAGGGGAACACTGTTGCACTGTTGGTGCAGCCAAACTGATGCAGCCACTCTGGAAAACAGTATGGAGTTCCCTCAAAAAGGTAAAAATAGAACCACCATATGATCCAGCAATTGCACTACTAGCTAGGTATTTACACAAAGAATTAAAAAATACTAATTCAAAGGGATACATGTACCCTGATATTTATAGTATCATTATCTACAGCAGACAAATTAAGGAAATAGACCATGTTTCCATCTACTGATGAATGGATAAAGAAATGGATAAGCAAAATAAGTCAGTCAGAGAAAGACAAATACCATATGATTTCACTCATATGTGTACTTTAAGGGAAAAAAAAAGTTAACAATTGGAAAATCAAAGAAGGAGGTAAACCAAGAAACAGATTCTTAACTATAGAGAACAAATTGATGGTTACCATTGGAGAGGTGGGTAGAGAGATGGCTACAATACACAATGAGAATTAAGGAGTACCCTTCCGGGATGAACACCAGGTGATGTATGGAAGTACTGAATCACTATATTATATACCTGAAACTAATATTACACTGTATGTTCACTGGAATTTAAATAAATCTTAGGAAAAAAAAGAACAAACATGGAATGACTTTGTCCTGATTTTGATCCCAGCTGATTTCAAGTCTTTTTTGAATTCTGCTTACTTCACAATCAGTATCCTGGTGACACTGTGACTCAACTGCCTTTAAATATCTCTTAAACATGGATTGTTTACATGACACATTCCTAGTTTGTGTTCAATGACCTTTCCTCACTGTTTTGTACGAAGATTAGAACCATAATTCTCCCATTACTAGAAGCTATTGTTTCTGATTAGTAAAGATACTTGACATTTCATTGAATTCATAAATTTCCACTTAACTAAGTAAAAGTACTTTTACTATAACCTTTAAAATATCTTTGTAGAATTTATAATATTATTTACATTTTATAGATAGATTGATTTAAGAATGTTTTGTTAAAAATGTTTTAGGGATTATATGACAAATTTATTAGGAAATTATGTCAATTAACTTAATCTTGAACATTTTGGAAATACACCACACCTGAATACTACAGCCACTGTTTACTTACAGTCTTCTCTGTAATTAGTAATTTGCTAAGTAATATATTACACATTATAACAACATAACAAATAAGAATAAAAGCAGTAATATAAGTGCTATGTGTGTTTTGTTTTCCTATCAATTCACATATTGGAATCCTCATACTCAGTATGATTGTTCTGCAATTAGCTCAGGAGAGTGGGGCCCTCTTCAATGAAATTATCACCCGTATAAAAGAGATTTCAAGAGCTCCTTAGCCCTTTCCAGCATGTGAAGATACAGAGACAAGTCTGTGACTGTGAAGTGGGCTTTCACTTGACCACGCTGGCACCCTGACCTTGGATATCCAACCTCCAGAATGATGATAAATAAATGTTTATTGTTTATAAGCTACCCAGTTCATGGTATTTTGTTATAACAACCTGAGCAGACTAAAACAGGTTAACAGTTCTAATCCTTGATTTATTCCAGGTATTATACCTAGTGCTATAGGTTATTATTTACTTACTATCTCTTAGCAAATAGATGAGATATGTCCTAATAGTATCTCTCAAGATAGGGAAACTGAGGCTTACAATGACTGTCCAAAGTTATGGTGTTGAAGTTGGAATTTAAAGTTAAGAAGCCTGAAGTTAAGATTCAATTCATAACTATTAAAACAGAAAAGTTGTGATGTGCAAAGTAACAATCTATATAAAAATACTGATCAATATCGTCATGGAGTTAATTTGTTTTTTGAAATTCACAAGACCTCTCCTAGAAGACATTCGAGCAACATGTAAATTTCAAAGGAAGATCTACATCTAAAATGTATGACTATTCCTATTAGCAGTGTTCAAGAACTGTATTAGTAAGTCATCTAGGAAACATGACGTATTAATGGCTACTTATCATGAGTCACTCTCATCTTTCACATCAATGATGAAAGATATGAGCTTTAATTTACAATGTGGCCATATGAACTATCAATAGGTAATGGGGGAAAAAACACAAATGAAAGAAGGGAAGAAATCCTAGAAATAGAGGAAAAGTACAATATATATTAATGTAAGGCTGTATACAGGGTCTGTATCTTTTAAAATCTCTATTTCAGACTGTATGATTTTCCCCTGTATCTCACTTGACATCCTTTATGGACATATATATTTTAAGGACTTACAACAATGCTGACTAATATGACATAAAATCATTCACTTTGACTTTGAGTGGAAATTTTGAAATATTGATTTTTCAAGTTCTGCTAACTAATGCTTTTATAAACAACAAATAGCTCAGCTTCTCATAATTTTCTTGGATGGCAAATGTGATTTTGGAAACTTCAATTCCAGTTTTGCTTTCTTACTCTTAGAATAGAAAAATAATTCACCAAAATGTGATGAGTTCATAAAATTCCACCTAAAACTAAAATAAAGAAAATAAAAAAAGAAAAAAGAAAGAAAACAGAAACCGCTGTATGTTTTGACAGCTGTCTTTGCCAATTGTTACCTTTATTTGCCCGTGACTTGAGAATAGGAAACGAAACAACACAATAAAAATGTATAGGGAATACATCTGGCATACTTGAAATCATATAATTAGCCAGCACTTGTTATTCTAACCTCTATTTAATGCCATTTCTTTTTAGAATATAGGGATTTATGAAGTAGGTATAAATGTAACAACAATGAAAACACTGATAGCAAGGATTCAATAAATTACTTTTTGAAATCCTGTTTGTATAATTGTTGAAGGGTTATTAGAAGATTGTTTTTTCCCTTCATATTTTATAACTTATATCTGAAGATTCATGGAGAGAGAATATGAATCACTCAGAATACTTAAGTTTAATGAAATAAGTACAGCATGGAATTAGCTATGTAAACTGTCAAAATCAAGAACAATTATTTCATATTTATATATATAATACAAATCAAATTCAATATAAATGATCTCTCCATCTGTATTTTATTTTGTTTTATATATTTTTTGTTTTTGTTTTCCCCTTAGTTTATTGTAAGTTGATTTACATATAATATTCAGTGCTCATGACAACAAGTGCCCTCCTCCATGCCCATCATCCCCCTTCCCCACTTCCCCACCCCCCTACCCCTCAGTTTGTTCTCAGCACTCAAGAGTCTCTCATGGTTTGCCTCCCTCCCTCTCCCCAACTATTTTTCCCCTTCCTCTCCCACTTCATACTCCATTAACTTCCTCCTAATCAATCCACCAATATGTGCAAACATATGGTATTTGTCCTTCTCTGCCTGACTTATTTCGCTCAGCATAACATCCTCTAGTTCCATCCATGTTGCTACACATGGCCAGATTTCATTCTTTCTCATTGCCATGTAGTATTCCATTGTATAAATATACCACATATTCTTGATCTACTCATCAGTTAATGGACACTTAGGTTCTTTCAATGTTTTGGCTATGTTGAGAGTGCTGCTATGAACACTGGGGTACATGTGCCCCTATGCATCAGCAATCCTGTATCCCTTGGGCAAATTCCTAGCAGTGCTACTGCTGGGTCATAGGGTAGTTCCATTGTTAATTTTTTGAGGCACCTCCATACTGTTTTCCAGAGGGGTTGTAACAGTTTACATTCCCACCAACGGTGTAGGAGGGTGCCCGTTTTTCCACATCCTCACCAGCATCTATAGTCTCCTGATTTGTTCATTTTAGCCACTCTGACTGGCGTGAGATGGTATCTCAGTGTGGTTTTGATCTGTATTTCCCTGACAAGGAGGGATGCTGAGCATCGTTTCATGTGTCTGTTGGCCATCTGGATGTCCTCTTTGGAGAAGTGTCTGTTCATGTCTTCTGCCCATTTCTTCACTGGATTATTTGTTTTTTTGGGTGTGGAGTTTGGTGAGTTCCTTATTGAAATTGGATACCAGCCCTTTATCTGATATGTAATTTGCAACTATCTTTTTCCATTCCGTCAGATGCCTATTAGTTTTCTGGATTGTTTCCTTTGCCATGCAGAAGCTTTTTATCTTGATGAGGTCCCAGTAGTTCATTTTTGCTCTTGATTCCCTTTGCCTTTGGGGATGTGTCAAGTAAGAAATTGCTGCAGTTGAGGTCAAGGAGTTTTTTTCTTGCTTTCTTTCTCTTCTAGGATTTTGATGGTTTCCTGTCTCATATTCGGGTCCTTTATCCATTTTGAGTTTATTTTTGTGTATAGTATGAGAAAATGATCTAGTTTCATTCTTCTGCATGTTGCTGTCCAGTTCTCCCAGCACCATCTGTTAAAGAGGCTGTCTTTTTTCCATTGGATACTCTTTCCTGCTTTGTCAAAGATTAGTTGGCCATACATTTGTGGGTCCAATTCTGAGTTCTCTATTCCATTGGTCTATGTGTCAATGTTTTTGTGCCAATACCATACTGTCTTGATGATGACAGCTTTGCAGTAGAGGCTGAAGTCTGGGATGGTGATGCCTCCCATTTTGTTTTCTTCTTCAGTATTACCTTGGCTATTTGGGGTCTTTAGTGGTTCCATACAAATTTTAGGATAGTTTGTTCTAGTTTTGAGAAGAATGCTGGTGCAATTTTGATTGGGATTGTAATGAATGTGTAGATTGCTTTGGGTAGTAATGACAGTTTCACAATATTTATTCTTCTGATTCATAAGCATGGAATGTATTTTGATTTCTTTGTGTCTTCTTCAATTTCCTTCATAAGTTTTCTATAGTTTTCATCATACAGATCTCTTGTATCCTTGGTTAGGTTTATTCCTAGGTATTTTATGTTTTTTTTGTGTAATTGTGAATGGGATCAATTTCTTGATTTCTCTTTCTGTTGCTTCGTTATTGGGGTATAAAAATGCAACCGATTTCTGTACATTGATTTTGTACCCTGCAACATTGCTGAATTCATGGATCAGTTCTAGTAGGCTTCTGGTGGAGTCTGTCAGGTTTTCTATGTAGAGTATCATGTCATCTGTGAAAAATGAAAGTTTGACTCCTTCTTTACCAATTCTGATGCATTTTATTTTCTTTTGTTGTGTGATGGCTGATGCTAGGACTTCCAGCACTATGTTAAATTCCCCAGGGAAGCCATCTGGCCCAGGGCTCTTATTTGCTGGGAGAGTTTGGATAACTGATTCGATTTCCTTACTAGTTATGGGTCTGTTCAGATTTTATGTCTATCCCCATGTGAATTTTGGTAGTGAATGTGTGTTTAGGAATTTGTCCATTTCTTCTGTCTAGTTTGTTGGCATATAATTTTTCATAGTATTCCCTGATAATTGCCTGTATTTCTGAGCGGTTGGTTGTAATAAGTCCTTTTTAATTCATGATTTTGTCTATTGAGTGCTCTCTCTTTTATTTTTGAGAAGCCTGACTAGAGGTTTGTCAATTTGTTTATTTTTTCAAAACCAACTCTTGGTTTCGTTGATCTGTTTAACTACTTTTTTAAATTTTTATTTATTTATTTATTTATTTATTTTGGTTTCTGTATTGTTTATTTCTGCATTGATTTTTATTATTTGTCTTCTCCTACTGGGTTTGGTGTGCTCCTGTTGCTCTCCCTCTAGTTACTTTAGGTGCACTGTTAGACTTTGTATTTGTGTTTTTTTCTAATTTCTTGAAATAGGCCTGGAGTGCAATGTATTTTCCTCTTAAGACTGCTTTAGCTGCATCCCACAGAGTTTGGATTGTTGTATTCTCGTTTTCATTTGTTTCCATATATTTTTTAATTTCTTCTCTAATTGCCTGATTGGCCCATTCGTTCTTTAGTAGGGTGTTCTTTAACCTCCATGTTTTTGGAGATTTTCCAGACTTCTTTCTGTTGTTGACTTCAAGTTTCATAGTATTGTGATCTGAAAGTCTGCATGCTATGATCTCAATTCTTTTATTTTTATTGAGGACTGCTTTATGTCCCAGTATGTGATCTATCTTGGAGAATGTACCATGCGCACTTGAGAAGAAAGTAAATTCCCTGGCCTCAGGATGTAGAGTTCTAAATATATCTGTCAGATCCATCTGGTCCAATGTGTCTTTCAAGTCCATTATTTCTTTAGTGATTTTCTGTCTGGTTGACCTATCCATTGCTGTAAGTGGAGTATTAAAGTCTCCTGCTATTAGCACATTCTTATCCATAAGCTTGTTTCTGTTTGTAATTGTTTTATATATTTAGGTGCTCCCATATTCGGTGTGTAGACATTTATAATTTTTAGTTCTTCCTGATGGATAGACCCTGTAATTATTATATAATGCCCTTCTTCATCCCTTATTACTGTCTTTAATTTAAATTCCAGTTTGTCTGATATAAGTATAGCTACTCCAGCTTTCTTTTGACTTCCAGTAGCATGATATATATTTCTCTATCCCCTTAGTTTCAATCTGAAGGTGTCCTCCAGTCTAAAATGAGTTTCTTGAAGACAGAAAATAGATGGATTTCATTTTTTTATCCATTCTGCTACCCTGTGTCTTTTGATTGGAGCATTCAGCCCATTTACATTCAGTGTTATTATTGAAATATATGGGTTTAGTCATTGCATCCTTTGTGGGATTCATGCTTGCGGTGGTGTCTCTGATATCTTCTGTTCCTTGCAACATTTTCCTCAGAGAGTTTCCCTCAAGATTTCTTGTAGGGCTGATTTAGTGGTGATAAATTCTTTCAGTTTTTGTTTATTTGGAAAGAAATTTGTCTCTCCTTGTATTCTGAATGACAGGCTTGCTGGATAAAGGGTTCTTGGCTGCATATTTTTTCTGTTCATCACATTTAAGATTTCCTGCCATTCCTTTCTGGCCTGTCATGTTTCAGTAGATAGGTCTGTACCACTGTGATAGGTTTCCCTTTGCATGTTAGGGCCCTTTTCTCACTAGCTGCTTTTAAAATTCTCTCTTTGTCCTTATATTTTGCCAGTTTCACTATGATATGTCATGCAGAAGATCAATTCAAGTTACATCTGAGGGGAGTTCTCTGGGCCTCTTGAATTTCAACATATATTTCCCTCCCCAGGTTGGGGAGTTCTCTGCTATAATTTGTTCAAGGACTTTTTCAGCACCTTTCCTCTCTTCCTCTTCTGGAATTCCTATGATATGGATATTGTTCCATTTGATTGTATTGCTGAGCTCTCGAACTCTCCTTTTGTGTTCCTGGATCAGTTTATCTCTCTTTTTCTATAATTGTTTTTTCTAAATCACTTATTCTCTTTTCTGCCTCTTCAATCCATGCACTGGAAGCCTCCATTGTATTATGTATCTCATTTATAGCATTTCTTAATTCATCATAACTATTTTTAAGTTCCATAGTCTTTGTAGCAATAGTTTCTCTGATGTCTTCCATGCTTTTTTCCAAGCCCAGAGATTAATTTTATGATCATTGTTCTAAATTCTTGTTCAGTTATGTTGCTTATATCTGTTTTAAACAGTTCTTTAGCTGTTACTTCCTCCTAGAATTTCTTTGGAGGAGAGTTCTTCCATTTCACCATTTTGGTTAGCTTTCTATCTCTTCTTAATTTTAAAAACTTGTTATGTACTCTGCACCTGCGGGGGCTGCTGTATTAAAGAGGGCTCTTTGACTGTCCAGGGCCTGTTCGTTCAGGAAGTGTTCTTTCAATAGTGGCTCTTGGTTTCTCTTGTTGAGACTTTGGTTATTTTGTTTCCCTACTTGTAGTGCTATTTGGGACTCTCCGCCATGTGTACTTTGGCTTCTTTCTTGAGGTAGTCCTGAATATGAATACCTTCATCCAGTTGATGAGTGAAAATTCCAATAAGAAAAAAGAATCCTGGGGCATCTGGGTGACTCAGTCGGTTGAAAATTCCAACTTCAGCTCAGGTCATGATCTTGCAGTTCGTTGAGTTCAAGCCCTGCGTTGGTCTCTGTGCTGACAGCTTGGAGCCTGGAGCCTGCTTCCTTCTCTCTCGGCCTGTCCCCTGCTGACATGCTGTCTCTCTCTGTTTCTCTGAAAGATATTTTGAAACTTAAGTACAGTGCTAGATATCTCTAGGTCATTAGAATTCAATGGGGTTTCACTGCCACCAAAGAAAAGTAATTGATTGTAATGAATCAGGATGAAGGGAACCCATTATTCTTCAAGAGTTCAGGTCACAAGAGATCAGGAAAGATGTCAGGCCTTCCCAATGCAGGAGGAGAGTAAACAGCCATGACAAAGATGTCACGTGGGATCCCAGACACCATCCAGGCCACAGTGGATGCTAGGAGGTCAGGACTCCGGAGCAGCCAGAAGAGGACACGCGCGGGGCCGGGTGTGGGGAAGGGTGCAGCCCTCCTGCGGCCTCTGCAGGTGCGCCTCTGTCCCCAAACTTGCACTTGGCCACCAGCCAGGAAGCTCTCTGGACCCCCTCCCCTCTGGCTTTCTAAGGAAGCTTCCTACCCCTAACTCAGGATGTCCATCTGTATTGTGTTGTGTGTGTGTGTGTGTGTGTAAAATATATCCCTAATTTAGCATAGAACAATCTACTTATTTTATTTCTCTTTTTCTTCTTATGTTGTTAGTCTCCTTTTTTCACCTCTTCAATGCCTCTTCCCCCTCCCCCACACAAAGTTTTTACAAAAATAAAGCATGGTATATTTGTCTTTATGTCTTATTACATGTGGAATAATATTTGTAGATATAAGTTAAAAACCTGTAAAGAGTTCCTAGACTTTTGTAACATAACTTTAATAAGAAGAACATAGCTTCAGAAAAAGTGTTTAACTAGGTGTTTAAAGCTATTTTAAAAATAGAAATAAAAATGTATAGTTTCATGTACTCTAAAAAAGAATTTGTCCTTTTAAGTCAGCTTGATAAGGGTATAATTTATATACAATAAAATGAACAGATATAAAGTATACTGTTCAATGAATTTTCACAAATACACATACCCATGGACTAGCACCTCAATGATCCTATTTTCCCAAACATTTCATCATATTCCTTTGTAGTAAGTCCTCCCATTCCCCTTCCCCCACCACCCAGGCAATCACTGATCTGCTTTCTGTTGCCATTTGATTGTTTTGCATATTTAAGGATTTCATAGAAGTCTTTTGCATTTATTTAGTCTTTTGCATCTGATTTCTTTTGCTCAATATGTTTTTGAGATTCATCATATCATGCATTCCTTATATTAATGAGTAATCATCTAATGTATGAATACTTCTATGAAGAAAGTTACTAATTCTTTCATATATAAGTCTTTTTTAGACAAGTGTTTTCAATTATTTAAGGTAAATACCTAGTAGAGAAATTGCTGGGCCTTATAGTAAGTGCATATTTAACGTTTTTAAGAAATTACTAAAGAGTTTTCCAAAGTGATTGCCCATTTAAATTTTCCTTGGCAGTAAAAGACATTTCCAGTCGTTCCATGTCCTATTCAACATTTGGTTTTGTCAGCCTTTAAAACTTAGCTATTTTAGTGGGTGAGGAGTGGTATCTCAGTGTGATTTTATTTTCCTTTCCTGAAGATTAAAGATGGCGATTAGCTCTTCATGTCCTTACTGACCATTTGAATATCTCTTTGGTGAAGTGTCCAATTTTTTTCGTCCATTTTTAAAATTGGATTTTTGTCATAAGAGACTGTTTTATATTGTAGTTAAAAGACTTTTTTTCACATATACTTAAAACAAATAATTTTTCACAATTTGTGGCTTGCCTTTTCATTTTCTTAGCAGTGTCTCTAAAAGAACATAATTTTTTATTATTTATGAAACATCATTTGTTAGTTATCTATTGTTATATAACAGACGTCTCCTGATTTAGCAGCTTAAATCAACAACACTTATCATCTTACATAGTTGCAAGGATCAGTAATCTAAGAGTGGCTGGACAGATGTTTCTGGCTCAGGATCTCTCGTGACATTACAGTAAACCTGTTGGCTTTGACTGGATCCGGAGAATGTATTTTCAACCTAACTCACATGGTTATTGTCTCCAATTCCTCCTACATGGGTTCTTTCATAGGGCTGCTTATGGAAAGGGAGCAGGATAGAGAGAGAGCAAGGGCAGGAAGCCAAGAGAGCAAGCACTAAGAGACGACGATTTAAACTATAGTATCTGAAATAACTTAGTCTCAGAAAATGACATTTGATCACCTCTGCTACTGGTCCAATATACTAACCCTAGTACAATGTGAAAGATATTACATACAGGTGTGAATACCAGGAAGTATGAGTGGATGACCAGGGCCCTCTTGGAGACTGGCTATGACATATCTATTAATATTATTATATTTTCTTTAATGGTATTACTTCTTGGTAGTGAATGTTACCTCCTTTAACATCATATGATTAATCCGCTGTGTTTCTCTACATAAATTTTAGGGTTTTAGCATTTCTCTTCAGGACAAATACCCATTTTGAGCTAAGAGTTCTGTATGGTGTGATACAAGGGTTTATTCCTTAGGGAATTTTAGTGATTCTAGTAAAATATAATCTCCCCATATTGTAGTAGCATTCTCACACAGAGAGTCATGATACTGAGGCTTTTCTTTCCAGGCAGCAACCTTATTCATGCTGTCACTGCTCAGCTGGGTTCATACTAAAGAACTGAGCCCCGAACAGCATATGGTGTAGTTTTTTATATTTTCTACTTCTTTGTCTCTCATATATGGTAACACACAAACATGTAGTCTGATTAAGTCATCTCAGGTTACAAGGTTGTGACAGATATTGTCACATATGCATATAGCCAAGTTGCCTTGAGGGTTTTTTTTTTTTTTTTCTTTTCTTAGGGAGGGGACCCTACCACAAAATTAATTACACTAGCACAAGTTTCAAAAATTATTTGACAAGATTTCTATTTTCAGTAAAACTAAATAAGCACCCACTATTTCATGCCTGCCCACAGATAAATACAGTCTTTGGAGAAAATAAAAACAATCTATAGGCACTGGTGTGTACATCAAAATAGGAAGATTCTGAAAGGAGAGTCAAAACATGGAAGGTATTAGAATGACTTTCCTTTTAAACAGCTTTTAGCAGGAGGGTAGATTGAACTCATTTCCAAGGTGTGTGGTTAAAACCTAAGGAATTTAAGAAAATATAAGACAATGTATAACCTGTGTTTAAGAGGAGTAGTGCAAGGTGCAAAGAGAAAATGAATAGAAAATATATTTCAGTATATGAAAATATAAAAATCAAATTTTTTTTCAAAAAGATATAAACGTGTTGTTTCAAGAAGCTCAGTGAACTCTGAACAAGATAAACATGAAGAAAAATCACATTATGCACAAAATAATCAATATAAGGAAATTATCTTAAAAGCATCCAGACAAAAATGACAGACTGCAAACAGAGAGGAACAATCACTTGAATGACTGCTGACCTCTCATTAGAAAATATGGAGGCCAAGAACACTCTAAAATACTGAGACAAAAATAATCAACTACTTTATATTTTGTGACGACACTTTTTAGGAATAATGGCAAAATAAAGACCTTTTCAGACAAAATAAAGATGACAGAAGTGGTCATTAGCATACTTGCACCACAAGAAATATTGAAGGAGGTCCTCAAGGCTGAAGAGAGATGATAACAGAACTGACAGGAACCACTAAGAAAAGAAAAGAAAAACAAAAAACAAAACAAAACAAAAAAAACACAATCCTCACCCCCCCACATCAAACATGGTAATGCTCATTAAACGGTCAACTCACCAGGAAGACACAGTAACTGTAAATGAATGTCTAAATATGTACATGAAGCTGAATTTGAGAGAACAGAAGGGAAAATAAACTATTTTACAATCATGATTATGGGCATTTAGACCCATCTTTCAGGATTTAAAAGAATAAGTATATTTTAAAAGTTGGTAACAACATAAATTATCTGGAAAACACTATCAGCACATTGACTTAATTGATACTTATACAACACTAGGTACTACAATTGCAGCATGAAAATTGTCAAATCCACATGGTGTGTTAACCAACACAGACCATATGACAACCCATAAAAGGAATCTCAACACATTTCAAAGGACGGAAGTAACTTCTAAATAATACATAAGTTGAAAAGAAAAATCCTTAGGGAACACTGAAGATATATCAAACTTCATAAAAATAAAAGTAACATATCCAAATACACAGATGTCTGGAAATTCCTCAAGCATTTAAAGCCTAAATAAGTAAATTTAAAATAATCCACAGGCCAAAGAAGAAATCAAAAGTGACCCTAGAAAATATTTTGAACTGAAGTTAAAACAAAAAATATGTACCAAAAACAGTGGTAGCTGTTATAGTAATTATATAAATAGGCTGAGGTGGCTTTAATGTTTTTAGTAGCCTCAGTAAGCAAACAGAAGTAAGCCAGAGTAAAGCACTTTAAACACACTCATATCCCAAAACTCAAAACTTAAGAACAAATCGCAAATGACCAACTATTCTATCCTAAATAAGCCAACCACTGAGGCTATAGCCCACCAAATAATTTCCTTGCTTTAGTTCTGCATCTGCTCAATAAAAGCTTTTCCTCCAGCTCCTGCCCAAGGAGTATGGCTAACCATTTTTGGTTTGGGGCAGCCTCAATAGAACAGACATTCCATCAAATGAAGTCTTGAAAATTTTAATGTGTCTCAGTTTATCTTTTAACATAGCTAAAGCAGTACTTGGTATTTTATGGCATTAATATATAAGAAATGAAGAAGGGTCTCAAATGACTTTAGCTGCCACCTTAAGAAACAAGAAAAAGATCAAATTAAAGTCATAGGAATTAGACTAGGTTAAGTAATAAAGACTAGGGTGAAAAAAAAAATCAATGAAACAGGAAATGAAAACAATAGAAAAAATGAAATCAAATGGTGGCTCTTAGAATCATCAATAAAAGTGATAAAATTCCAGCCAGAATGATCAAGAAAGGAAAAAAATAAAGTCAAAAAATAACACCTGGAATGAGAGGAGTTACATTGCTCTAAATTCTACAGATATTAAAGGGATGATAAAGGAGATATTATTAATGTTTTCAGTCAACAAATTCAACAACTTAGATTAAATAAACTGATTTCTTTAAAGACACAACTACCACAGCTCACTATAGAAGTTATAGAAAATGTGAATAGCCCTATATCTCTTAAGGAAATTGAATCTGTAGTGAACATATTAGCCCTCAACTCCCCTTCCCCCCAAAAAACCCAAAAAACCAAAAAAACCCACAAAAACCTCCCTGACTAGTTTGCTATCAAAATTTGCAGAAGAATTAGAGCAATTCTACCCAAACCCTTATAGATAATTTAGGAGGAGGGAATCCCTTCCAATTTATATAATGGGATCAGACTTATCAGGACACCAAAATCAATCAAATGTATTACAATCAAACTCCAGACCAATATCCTTCATGAACATAGATGCAAAACTATATACAAACTTTTAGCAAATAAATTCCAACAATATAAATAATAAATTATCATCAAATAGGTTTACCCCAGAAATAAAAGGTTTATTTAACGTTCATAACCCAATTGATGTAATTCACCATGTAACAAACTAAAAATGA
Organism: Hyaena hyaena; assembly: GCF_003009895.1. Classification (NCBI taxonomy): domain Eukaryota; kingdom Metazoa; phylum Chordata; class Mammalia; order Carnivora; family Hyaenidae; genus Hyaena; species Hyaena hyaena. The sequence goes on along the minus strand of NW_024081299.1, from coordinate 993,630 downwards.
AACCAAAAAGTCAGGTTAATAAACAGAAAACCTTTGCCAATATCCAAGAAATATTCCTTATAAAAACTCTCAAACTAGGAATACAAGACTACTTACCCAACCTGATAAAGAGCATTCAGTCTTAGTTTCTCTCATCGGTCTTTTATTATTTTGTTATGTACAGGAATTTTACATGTATATTTATTTCATATTTCCTATTTTGATGCCTTAACAATTCTGGAAACTTATGAGGCCCAGAACCTTTCTAAAAATTTCAATAAATCCCGGGAACCTTTCCAGGGCTCCAGAACCTTTCTGGGAACAATATGTACGTGCAGTTTTAAATAAAGTTTGTTTGGATCTAAGAGGCGCAGGCAGGTGAGCCTGCTCAATCCGCAGTGACTTACCTGGGGCCCTAGGAAAGGACTAGAACCAGGTGCCTCGTCTGTGCAGCAACTCCTCCAGTTAGCAGGCAGCCTCAGATCCCATTCCTCGTGGTCAAACTTAAAAAACAGAAAAGAAACGAAAAAGGAAAATAAAATGATTAAAGAAGGCAATTTCGGCGATAAAAGCAAAACAAATCTTCTCAAACGCTTCCCGAAGCAGATAGTCTTTCAGAGACCCGCACTATGGGGCTGAAGGCCAGAAGCTTTAACATCACAAAGAATAAGGAACAAGGAAGAGAAAACAGAAAATACCTGAGGGACTGGGACCCTACCGGCTCCTTTCGGAGTGAGAGCGACCGACCGGAGTGGCTTGTCGTGGGGCGTCTGCGGATTGGCTGACTGGGTCTCCTGCCTCTGGGGTCAAGTCGGGTATTTACATAACTGAGTTCCGGTTTGTGGAGGTCACACACGGGGCACGAGTGGCTCTGCCTTGGGCCGAGAAATTTATTTCAGTTGTCCGAGGACAAGGGGTGCCTGCAACGCTGGGGGTGAGAGAGATCTGCTGGCTTTCCTGGACCACGGGTGCCTCCGCATCACCAGGTAAGGAGAAAGTGCGCATGCAGGTACAGGACTGGGGGTGTGCTGAAAAAGGGGGGCACCTGTGCGGAGGTCCACGTCAGGTGACAGCACTGTGTCTGCAGGGCCTAACAGTCATTATCTCATAAATAGCTGCCAAATGAATAATTTGTAATAATACATGTATCCTTGGCTTATTCCATAAATGTTAATAGAGCGTATATTCTCCCTATGTCTAGACGCTAGAAGGCGACCTGGGAAAATACTCGCTTTCTAGGGAGCTTAGATTCTTGTATGGAAACAAGCCAAAGCCACATAATTTTAATTAAAGTAAGTACACAAGATGGGGTGCCTGGGTGGCTCGGTGGGTTAAGCGTCCGACTTCGGCTCAGGTCATGTTCTCGCGGTTGGTGGGTTCGAGCCCCGCGTCGGGCTCTGTGCTGACTGCCAGCTCAGAGCCTGGAGCCTGTTTCAGTCTGTGACTCCCTCTCTCTCTGACCCTTCCTTGCTCACGCTGCCTCTCCCTCTCTCAGAAATAAATTAAAAAAAAAAAATACACAAAATGTTGGTAATGCTATGCAACAAGGAGGGTCAAGAGAAGTGGTGTTGCTGTTTCAAATAGGTTGATTTAAGAGGCATAGCTAAAAAGCAGATATTTTAATAAAAACTTGAAAGTAAGAGGGTTCCTGGGTGGCTCAGTCCCTTAAGCATCCAACTCTTGATTTCAGCCCCAGTGGTGATCTCATTTCGGGTCTTGATTTCACAGTTTGTGGGAACCATCCCAGAGCCAGGGCTCTGTGCTGACAGTGGAGCCTGCTTAGGGTTCTCTCTTTCTCCCTCCCTCTCTTTTCTCCCCCTCCCCCACTTGTGCTCTGTCTTTAAAAAGAAAAAAAAAAAAAACACTTAAAAATACCTATTAAAAAGTCCCTGAAAACAGGGAGAAAGCAAGCCATTCATGTGTCTGAGGAAAGATATCTCCAGGCTGAATAAACGGTTGTTCATATTTGGATGTCTAGCAAGCATGTTCAAGGATTAGCTGTGAGGCTAGGGTTTCTCGAGCAGTCAGCAAGGGAGTGAGTGAGAGATCTGGTCAAAGACGTTGGAAAGAAGGCTGTACACAGCATTATGGACCATTATCAATAATTTGGACTTTACTCTGAAAGAAGTAGAAATCCACTGGAAAGTTTTAGGCAAAGAAGTAACAAGATTCGAGTTTTGTTCTAGAAGAATAGCTTTAGCTGCTCTGTTAGCATTGGACCTTTGTGGTATGGAATTTAAGAACAAGGTCAGGGAATCAAAGGTAGCTTGATAGATGTAATGAATACAAATGAAAACAGCTGTTGGGACAAAGGAGGGTAACAACAGAAATGACAAAACATGGCCAGATTCTGGGTACATTTTTAATGTAAAAACAATTAGGTTTACTAGTATATTGATTGTGAGACATGAGGAATTAAAAATAACTTCAAAGTTTTTGGTCTGAGCAACTGAAAGAATGATGATGAAATTTATTGAGATTGAAAAGATTAGGTGAGGCAAATTAAGATAGAAAGGATGAATGCATTTTATTTTTCTCTTCAAGTACAGTTTAATAATTCGTAGATAATTATATAGTGTTCAAAGACATATTTTAATTTTTAATATATTATTAAAATTAATATGGCATCACACTTGGAGTAGAATTTTTATCTCTAAATATTCCCCTTTATATGTTTGATGCTTTACAGTTCATATATTGATACATTCTATATTGTCATTCCTATGCCATGTTTTGTGTGAAAGTTTGCACTTTTGTACCTTCGTTATGCTGTCAGGGAGCTAAGATTTCCACTATTGCGGTGTCATCATTTTTCTCTATATAACAGTGTTTGTGATTTGTGTAACTAGTTGGATATTTTATTGGATTTTCCCTTATTTTATATAAATTACTGGAAAATAGAAAAATAAAAGTGCTGATACTAGACATAAAAAAAAGATGTGTCATAAACATAATGCAGTTGTGACAAAGATGGAATTCATTAAGGATGCTGAATGAAGCAACTCTAGTTTCAGTTCTATGATCCTTGACTTAATCTGCTTTTTTCTATGTGAACCGTGAAGGGGAAAAGAACAAAATTAAAGAACATGTGTGAAGTGCCAGAAAAAGTTGTCATACTTAAGACCTCCATAACAGAGCACAGTTGATGCAATGACAATCTGTTGTTCAACTTTAAAAAGTACTATTTAGCTCTCATAGCTGTTTTTATAAGCCTTTGTAATATATAAGAGGAAATTATCTGTAATCATGTCCAATCCATATGTTATGTGTTATGCATCACATTCTATAGAATTTTATTAACTAATTAAGCATTATGATTTCTATAATAAAAAGATAAACAGATCTCAAGTGCTTGTTACCAGCATAGTCATAGATTGTGTCTGTACCAAAAAAAAAAAAAAAAAAAATTATCAGTTTAACCAGCTAGTCGAATAATAATCAATGGAAAATATATTAGCCAGGTTGTTGGGAGAACAACCTGGGAGATAGAATTAATATGGTTAAGTTGTTTAAACACATATCAAGGACATATTTTCAAAATAACAACATTGTCCTATAATTAATGGAAAGGGAGTTATTCAAATGACAATACCATTGGTTAACTGACAGTAGACTAAGTCATTATTGTCATCGTATAAAAATACTGTATGTTCTCAAAAACTTCTTTTCTGAAATCATGATTTATGCTACAACTGGCATGTTTCTACCTATCATTTATTTCAGTTAATGTCTAAATATTTCTATATGTACTCAAAGTTTATTTTGTAAAGGGGGATGTAAAATTTGGAAGAATTTTAGTTTCACTTGGATAATTTTTTTCTCATCTCACACCATTCATAAAAATAAATTCACAAAGGTTTTAATCTTTGAATATAAAAATTAAAAAAAATTAATTCCCAGTAGCAAACATAAGAGAAAAGTAGAATAACCAATAAAATAACATAAGACTGGTTACATGGAAATGGATCTTGACAGTATGGGGAAATTTATTTTTAAGTTAAGTGTCAATCATTTGAAAGTTCTAAAAAGCAGTTAAAGTATACTAAATATATAAGGCATTCTTGAAATCAATAAGATAATGATGAGATGCTTGATAAAAATGGGAAAATTTAAAGAACAAATTTAACAAAATATAAATCAAGCTTGAATGTGGAAATAACCTCCATGACCATTGTCAGATGAATAGATAAAGAAAACATAGTATATACATACAATGGAAGTCTATTGAGCCTTTAAAAAAGATAGAAATTCTGTACTATTTGACACATAGATGAACCTTGAGGACATTGTGCTTAGTCAAATAAGCCATTCACAGAAAAGCAAATATTGCACGGTTCCACTTATATGAAGTATCTAAATAGTCAAACTCATAGAATTGAGGAGTGGAATAGAGTTTGCCAGTGGCTGGGGAAACAGGAAATGGCTTTACTAATCAACCAGCATAATGTTTCAGTCAAACAAGATGAATAAACTCTAGGGAACTGTTTTTAATCTGGTATCTGTAGTCAACACAAATATTTAGTACCCTTAATATTTTGTTAAGAAGATAAATCTCATGTTAAGTGTTCTTTTCACAATAATGTTTTTTTTAAATCAAAGGGAAATAATCAGTATCATTTGGAACACCAACCAGATAACCAAAGATTGACATGAGTCATAATGTTCTGTGATGATAAGGGTTCAGAGAAGTGTCTCAGTAACCCATACCAAATATCTGGTTTTAAAATTTAATTTAAAATTCCCTTTGTTTTCAATTTTTTAACAATGAGACTATAATAAATAGGTAAATAGGAAAATATCAGGAATTTTTTTAATTATGAAAAATTTAAAGTTTATAAGCAATTGACAAATTGCAGAAAAAAAGAGATCATAAAGTATAAATTGGCACAAAATTTCTGGAGAAACAATGTATTAATACATACTAAGTCCTTTTTTCCCCATATCATTAAGCCAAAAAATCATAAAAGAAAGAAAGAAAAGAAGAAGGAAAGAATTGAAGAAAGAAAGGGAAATAAAATTTTTTTAGCTGTGGGCATTATAGCATGGTTTATAAATATTTAAAAATAAGTACTCTGTCTAAAAATAAATTTAATTATAGTAAAAAAAATTGTGTTACAACCATTTAATTGATTGCTACATATGTTTCAAAATACCTCTTAGATACATATTTATTGGTGTAAAAATCATTTGTTATAATGCATACATAAAAATAATGTGACACAACTAAATATAAAAGACCATTTTGTTTTACAAAATAATCGATACATAGGTATTTTGTATATACTATATACCATATGTTTTATAAATTATAGATATTCTGTAGATTGAAACCCCTTCCCAATTGCCAGATCTCAATCATAATCCTCAAAAAATAAACACAATCCTTCATTTTTAGGATTATTTTTCATTATTTTTCATCTCTGGGCAACAGAGTTTAATAATACCCTAGTTTTTAAAAGTTTTGGTATGTCTCTTAAGCCTTTTAATTTGCAAACTCTTGTCTTCTTTTTTTCCTTGCAACATACCAAGTTGAAAGATACAAGCCATTTAAATAGCAAATTCCCCATGTTTAGATTTGTTGATTATGTGCTCATTTTGCAATTCATACATTCTACTACCGTCTATATTTTCTGCAACTTGGAAGAAAACAGAGTTAGGTTAAATTTTTTTGGTAGGATCACACATGATTTTGGTTATTTCTATTTTGCCTCTTCTTTTATGATTAATGCCTAGATCCATTAATTCATTTATAATTGAATCTTAACATTTTTTTTTTAGTTATTGCCAGAGATACTTCCATAAAATTTCATTTTTCTCATCTGTTGAAAATTAATAGTATTTTTATTTGTTATATTAATAAAATATTAATTGCCACTCTCATTTTACTTATCACTTAATAATTAATAAAGTAATAATAAAATTAGCACTTTACATGGAAAAAAACAAGATAAATGGTCAGGTTTTTCTTATAGATTTTCAGATAATTAATTGTTCCTCTCATCCCCTGAAAGTGAATAATTGGATTATTGTCAAGGTATTATTAGAAACTCATGTATTTAAGCACATTTGATGGATTTCAGTCTTTCAGTATAACTTCAATCCATTTTGAAGCTCACATTGTCCTATCTTCACATTGTGGCCCCTCTTCACATTGAATTGTATATTCTTCTAATGTGATCCTAATACTGCTGGCAGTGACAGGTTTTTCCAGGTTCATTTTGTGCATTTCTAACCTCAGACCTGGAAATCAGTGATTTCTCCAAGAAGCCCTCATTACACTTAGTGGGAAAAGATCTTTTCAGTTTACAATCTGAATTCTAGCAGTGTTCTTTTTTACCTGATTTTTTTCCTATGTAATTTTGTGGCTGCAACTAAGAAGAAAGTAAACATTGATAGAACGATTAATTGATCAATAGATGGATCAAATGCCTAATGGGTTCATCCTGATTTCCAACTCAACTTAAGGCCTGCAAGACTCTTCAACCTCTTTTACTTTATGTATATACTTCTTTTCTTTCACTGTCAGAATTCTGTATTCTGGTAGAGAAGAGGGTGATAAAATTATTGTTCACTACTTACTCATTTGACTTATCCCACATCACACCCAGGTTAGTTTCCATGTAGCAATGCAGATACCTCAAAAATTGAAAGATTTGCAAGTAAATTATTATTTGTCCTCAGTTCTAATTTTACCTTATCAACTTTGTCCTAGCATATAACAATTATAGTGTTTTAATTTTTTGATTTAAATTTTAGCTAGTTAACATAAAATGCAATATTAGTTTCAGAAGTAGAATTTAGTAATTCATCCTTTACATATAACATCCAGTACTCATCACAATAAGTGCCTTCTTTAATTTCCATCACCCATTTAACCCATTTCCCTCCTTCCTCCTTCCATCAACCCTCAGTTTGTTCTCTATGGTCAAGAGTCTCTTGTGGTTTGTTTTCCTCTCTCCTCTTCCCTCTGCCTGATATATTCATTAGTTTTGTTTCTTAAATTCCACATATGAGTGAAATAATATGGTGTTTGTATTTCTCTGATAGACTTATTTTGCTTAGTAGAATACATTTACTTCTGTTCACGCCATTGTAAATGGCAAAATTTCATTCTTTTGGATGGTTGAGTAATATTTCATTGTGTTTATGTACACACACACACACACACACACACACCACAAATTCACTCATTAGTTGATGAACATTTGGGCTCCCTCCATAGTTTGGCTATTGTTGATAATGCTACTATAAATATTGGGGTGCCTCTTCCCCTTCGAATTTGTATTTTTGTATCTTTTGGGTAAATACCTAATAGTGCAATTGCTGGATTGTAGGGTAGTTCTATTTTTCATTTTTTGAGGAACCTCTGTACTGTTTTTCAAAGTGGCTGCACCAGTTCGCATTCCCATCAATAGTGCAAGGTGGTTCCCCTCTTTCCATATCCTTGCCGACATCTTCTATTGTTTCTTCTGTTGTTGATTTTAGCCATTCTGACAGGTGTGAGGTGGTATCTCATCATGGTTTTGATTTGTATTCCCCTGATGATGTGTGATGTAGAGTATCTTTTCATTGTCTGTTAGCCATCTGGATGCCTTCTTTGGAAAAATATCTATTCATGTATTCTGCCCACTTCTTCACTGTGTTATTCATTTATTTATTTATTTTGAGTATTGAGTTTGATAAGTTTTTTAAATTTTGAATACTAACCCTTTATCACATATGTCTTCTGCAAATATCTTCTCCTATTCCGTAGGTAGTCTTTTAGTTTTATTGATTGTTTCCTTTGCTTTGCAGAATCTTTTTATTTTGATGAGGTCCCAATAGTTCATTTTTGCTTTTGTTTCCCTTGTCTCTGATGAAGGGTCTAGTAAGAAGTTGCCATGGAGAGGTCAAAGAGGCTACTGCATGTATTCTTCTCTATGATTTTGATGGTTTCCTGTCTCACATTTACGTCTTTCATCCATTGTGAATTTATTTTTGTGTACAGTATAAGAAAGTGGTCCAGTTTCATTCTTCTGCAGGTTGCCATACAGTTTTCCCATCACCATTTGCTGAAGAGATTGTCTTTTTTCCACTGGCTATTCTTTACTATTTTGTGAAAGATGAGGTGATCATAATAGTGGTGGGTTCATTTCTGGGTTTTCTGTTATGTTCCCTAGATCTATTGTCTGCTCTCGTACTGGTACCATACTGTTTTGATGACTACAGGTTCATAATATAGCTTGAAATCTGGAATCATAATGCTTCCAGTTTTGTTTTTCTTTTTCAGAATTGCTTTAGCTATTCCAGATCTTTTGTAGTCCCATACATATTTTAGGATGGTTTATTCCATCTCTGTGAAAAATGCTGGTGGTATTTTGATAGAGTTTGCATTAAATGGGTAGATTGCTTTGGTAGTATGGACATCCTAACAATGTTGGTTCTTCCAATGCATGGGCATGGAATGCTTTTCCATTTCTTTGCATCCTCTTCAATTCCTTTCATAAATATCTTATGATTTCAGAGTACAGATGTTTTACCTCTATAGTTAGGTTTATTCCCAGATTTCTTACTGTTTTTGGTGCAATTGCAAATGGGATTGATTCCTTGATTTCTTTTTATGCTGCTTCATTATTGGTGTATAGAAATGCATCAGATGATTTTATATCCTGCCTCTTTGCTGAATTCATGTATTAGTTCTTGTTATTTTTTGGTGGAGTCTTTCAAGATTTCTACATAGAGTATCATGTTGTCTGTAAATCATGGAAGTTTGACTTCTTCTTTGCCAAATTGGATGCCTTTTCTTTCTTTTTTTTTTTTTTTTTTGTCTGATTAGAAAAATTTGTATTTGCTCACATTTGTATTTGCTCTTCATTTAATCTTGGTTCTAAATAGATAGTTATACATCCAAGGCTGATTTTCATATGAAAATCTGAATTTTTTACAAGTTTTCTGAACTTTTGGAGGTAAGCTTGTTTCACAATAGGTTTTCTAACTTGACAGAGCTCTCACATCTGTTTTTTTTCTTTTTCAGTTAGTATTTAAAACTGTGAGATTCTTCTGGTTCATTTCCCCTTTCCCTCTTTTGTCTATAGTTTCTCTTCATATATATTCCCATTGTCCTGATAAGTTTTAATTCAGTAATTCATCTCTTAGTAAGTTTTGTTTTGTTTTGTTTTATATTTTTCCTCTCTTAGTGTGGAACTCTAAGAGAGGAACTCTAAGGAAGGGAACCATGCTTAATCAGTTTCAAGAATTAAGAGGGGCTGGATTGCTCCAGCTGCGGTCCTTTGCATGGACTACCTCCTACCTCCTGTTTTCAAATTGGCCCCTGGTGAATATCCTGTTCTCAGATCTTAAAAGACATCTGATATGTCCTATGTTCCACTGGCACAAAGATAGACAATGTGGGACTTATAGCTATCATGTTTTCTCTCTTCTCATTGTATTTTGTGTTTGTGGAAATGTCTTATAATTTTGTTGTAAATGCAGTCCATTCATTTTGCTTTACTATTTAATGGTTCTGTCTGCTTTTACAAGGATGTTTGAAGAGATTAAATATGATGCTACTGTCTGATTTTCCCACAATCCCTTGTTCTTATATTGAAACCAATTTTCCATGTGGAGAAATATGTCCTTAAATAAAAAAAATAATTTCCTTCTCCTTTCGATGGTCCTATTTCATGGCATTAGAGTCTAATAACTGCATTTTGTGTATAAAATAAAACGATTTTTGGCAGTGTTGTGCTCGAATCACGAGTCCCAGAGACCTCCAAGGAGCTGGCACCTATGCAAATACAAAAGGGTCTTTATTACAAGCTTGAACAGGGGCTCACCTGCCTACTGGTGTCGTGGCAGCAAGGTGAAGCCCTGAACAATAGCAAACAGGGTTTTTAAGGAGTAAGGAATGGGGGTGATACAGTGCACACGTTGTACATATAGCATCATCACATAAGCACCAATTACAACTGTACAAAACCCATGGTAACAGCTTTGACCATTCAGTATCTGTGAGGTGTTCATTACTTTTGGTGGGACCCAATCATGACTTTTGAGAATCCTTTGAAAATGACCAATTATGAGGTGAGTTCAAAGGGCCCACATGGGGTTCAGGCAAGCGGTGAGAAATTGGCTAGTTGTAGAAAATAACTGTTTGCAGTTCCCAGCCTTGAATCAGACCATAGGGATGTTTTTTGATTAGCTGATCTGAGGGCGGTCCGAGGATGGCTTTAGCCCTGAACAATCTGAGGCTTTTCCTGGAACTAGAACTGGGGCTACGTGCAGCCTGAGGTTGCTCTTAATGGAGGACTTAATTTCAGCTCTTCAGCAGCACCTATGCCAACCAATTAATTTAAAGTAAAACCATAAACCAGATCTGAACACAGTACACCAGAAATTGTGTTAACATCAGACACGTATCTTTTGGCTCTTTCCACAAAAATGTGCACTGTAGACAAATTGCAATAAATGAGACTGACAGTTATTCAGTATTGGTCTGTTTAACTTCATTTGATATCCTGTGATTTCTCTTCAGCAGCAAAATTAGTTAAAATAGTCAAATCCTTTTTTGTTTAATGGAGTTTTGTATCAGTTATTTTTTAAAATTATTCATTGTTAGTTGAGAAATCAGTTTACAATTATCCCTGCCATCCATCCCCTTTGGCTTCACTATTTTTATCAGAGAGCTTTCCTTTGGGGTTATAAACATATGGTATATTTTTCAAAAATTTATTCCAGTGCTTATAAAGTCATATTGTATTAAACTATGGTTACATTTATTTAGCACTGGGGCTATTGCATAAGAAGACTGAGCCATACATAACTTTGTACATGCTACATTTTTATGACAATTAGTTGGAGCAAATATGCTAGGAAGAGTCAGCTCATTTGTAAAATGGTGGGAAAAAGTGTTTTACTCTTACTCCTCTACTTTGAAATTTTCAACTGTTAAGCAGTTTAAAATTTTTCAGGAGCAGAAAACTTTTTGTGTGTGCATTTGATAAGCTTTCCAGGAAATCCTGTTTAGAATAACAAAGAGTTTCATCTTCATGCCTAAAAACGCATCATTGTCTTTTAGATTTGATTACTTGAATACAATGCAGTTAAAAATAATATACTGCATAGGGTACCACCTAGGTTTAGAGGACCACAGACCTAAGTCCATAGCCTGCTTTGCTATATGCTGGATGCATGACCTTGAAGAAATGCTTCTCTGTACCCCACCTTTCTCCTCTAAAAATTGAGAACAATAATAATTCTAAATATAAGGGATTGTTATGAAAATTAGATGATATAATAAATACAAACTGACTTTTACGCTGGTATATAGTCATAAAAACTTTGAACATAAAAAGCATCACAAATTTTACATGTCCAAATCAGAACACGTTTTTCCCCCATCCAATAATCTTCCACAACTTTTGACATGACTCACTTCCTTTCTTTGTTCAGTTCTTTCTTCAAAGATTATAATGAAAAGCATATGTTAAGGACATAGTTTATTTACCAATGGTGCCGTAGCAGAATAAACTCATTCTTGAGTTCTCTGTAGGAGTTGTAAATGACTTTATGTCTAAAAAGGTGGATACAAATGAAATCTGATTTTTTTTTCAAGATTAGCAGTCTTAAAAATGGGTGTCTTTGATTTTAGATTAGGGCTTCATTTTGTTTTATTTTATTTATTTTATTTTTTAATGTTTATTTATCTTGGGGGAGAGAGAGAGAGAGAGAGCGAGAGAGAGAGAGAGAGAGAGAGAGAGAATATGGGTGGGGGAGGGGCAGAGAGAGAGGTCAGAGACCAAATCCAAAGCAGGCTCTAGGCTCTGAGCTGTTAGCACAGGGTCTGATGCAGGGCTCAAACTCATGAACTGAGAGATGATGACCTGAGCCAAAGTCGAAGTTGGAGTCTTAACCACCTGAGCCACTCAAACACCTCAACTTATTTTATTTTTTTGTTTATTTATTTTAAGAGAGAGAAAGAATGTGTGTGTGCAAGTAGGGGAGGGGCAGAGAGAGAGGGAGAGAGAGAATCCCAAATAGGCTCAATGCTGTCCGCACAGAGCTCAAAGCAGGGATGATCCCAGGAACTGAAAGCATGACCTGAACCAAAATCCAGTCTGATGCTTAACTGAGACAGTCACCAAGGCACCCTATAGGGTCTCATGTTATAATAATAACAGTATTTTTTTCAAAATGTTCTGTTTTCTTTTATGTAAGCATGCACAAGTTTATAGATTAAAATTTTTTATCAACATCTGAAAATACCTCTTTTACAAAATTTCCTATTTCTTTGGACTAAGATGTTAAACTTCTTCAGCTTTTCCAATGAATAAAGTGTGAATTTAGGGAAAAATTTCTTTGTATTTGATACATTTCCTACATTTAATAAAAATAATCGTGGAGTACTTTACACTTAAGATAGTGGAATGAATCCAATTATTTACTTTAACAAGGTTTGTCATTTATACATTTTTGAATATAAATTTGAAAACACTCCCTTTTGCTAACATCACTTTCATTCATGGTGACAGAATAGCCTAAGTCTCATTTGTATCAAACACTGGTGTACTTTAAGAAATAAAAGGTTGATGTGCTTGAAGCTTAGAAAGTAAGAGGTAATGAAAAGATGTTTGGAGTCCATGAAGGGTTTCATATACTACTTATATATAGTTTTGTATATGTTTAAGTTTGTATGTGTGTATAAGTTTTAATGACTATAACATAACAAGAAAGGATTATGATTACTTTTAATATTAGCATTTCACCATTTTTGAAAGTTTCCAAAAAGATGATTAGGCCTGTGATCTCCTTAGTTACAATTTTATTTTTGTTCAAAGTTTTAATATTTAAATTTTAGGGCCTAAAGCAAACTATGCTTCACCACATCTCAGTAGGCCTGAGCATAGTGAGAGAAGAGGAAAAAAGAGTGCTTTTAGTGGTGGTGTTAGTGGTATTATTTATTTCCATTTTATTTTTATAAATAATAGGATATTTTTTAAACACTATGGTAGGCACTTGTGGGGATGAGCACTGGGTGTTATATGGAAACCAACTTGACAATAAACTATTTGTAAAAAAAAAAAAAAAGATAAGCATATTCCAAAAATAAAAAAAATAAAAAAATAAACACTACGGTAGTATTTATTGTAATATTCATATGTTAAGGTAACTTAAAGCATGACTTTAAAATGCAGTGAAAAGCTATTAAGAGTTTTATGCAGGTGAATTACTTTTAAGACACTTTAAAAACACTTTAAATCTTTATAGGAAAAGAATTTAAAGAAGCTGGTTAAAAGATTATTACAGTAAAAACAACAAATGATAAATGTATATACTTGTTATATTTAAAATGTATTTTTGGCCTACTACAGAGGAGAGGAATGTCAAAACTGACTTCCATGTTTCTATCTAGACTGACTGTAGAGATGCTGCCACTACCCAGGACAGTGAGATCAGGAAGTGTTGGTGAAGCTTCTTGTGATGGGTATTACATGGGAAGCTATTAAATGAGCATTTGGACATGTAAATTAGGAACTCAGAAATATATCCTAGAATGGGGAATAATCATGCCATTCACTCATGGAATCATCATTTTTAAAAGTTGACTGTACCAAGTAAAAGACATAGTCACTATATTGATCACTATTTAGGATACAAGGATTAATTATGAATTTTTCACTAAAATTATGTTGAGATAGTTATCATTAGCTTTTCTATGGCTCTCTTGTCATATGTGATGTCAACAAAAAAGATATTCTCAGATATTCAAGGGCTTTGAAAAAAATTACCTCCATGACCCCTCACTGAAAATTTAATCAAGATGTAATTTAAGTGACCAGGAGATGGGTTGAAATAAATCCTGATTTGGAAGCCATGGTGTAATAGAACCGACAGTGAAAAATGATACCAGTAAAACATGAAGTTAAGAACAGAAAGGCATGCACATAAATAACTAAAATAAAATGTAAAAAGTAGTATGTCCCCTGAGAGAAGATGTACAAATAAAGTTCAATTTAGTATAGGAAATTGGAAAATTTTTTGATAGCAAAAGATAAGGAATATCTGAGGCAGGAGATGAGTATAGAATTGGGCCTTTCAGGTAATTAGGATTTGAACAAGGAGGCATAGGAGAGAAATGATTAGGTGTTTCAAAAACCAGCAAGTTACAAACTCCTCCCTGACACACAAGCTCCTTACTGTGAGAGGAGCTCGTGTCCCAAGTGGAGCACTGGGTGACTAAGCAGGACAGCTAGTTTATACCAAATGGAGTGAGGCTTTTGGTTTATATATCACTTAACTATCGTCCATCAAATGGACAATCATTATTTATAGCTGCAACCCAATAATTATAAATTATCCTCATAGAAATAAATGAAATCTTGCTTTAAAACTTCTCTTTAAGAATTCAGTTGTAACTGTGGATGAATGGATCAAGAGGATGAGGTTTATCTATACCATGGAATACTACATGGCAATGAGAAACAATGAAATCTGGCCATGTGTAGCAACATGGATGGACCTTGAGGGTGTTATGCTGAGCGAAATAAGTCAGGCAGAGAAGGACAAATATCATATGTTTGCACGTATAGGAGGATTAGGAGGAACTTAACTGAGGAACAAGGGGGAGAAGAAGGGGGGAAAGGGTGGGGGAAAGAGAGAGGCAAACTATGAGAGACTCTTGAATGCTGACAAAAACTGAGGACTGATGGATGTGGGAGGGAGAGGAGGGATGGGCATGGAGGAGGGCACTTGTGGGGATGAGCACTGGGTGTTATGTGGAAACTAATTTGACAAACTATTTGTAAAAAAAAAAAAGAATTCAGTTGTGACTATCTGCCATTTAAAATAAATTGTTCATTTTAAAGTAGGATTTCTTACTTATTAGATCTGATGTTTATTCAGTATCCTATAAGGAAAGATACAGACATGTAGGAATATTAACAAAACAAGAAGGAAACAAAAATTTCCAATTTAATTTTTTCAATATAATGAGAATGGTCATTTAAAAATATGATTATGGGGCGCCTGGGTGGCTCAGTCGGTTGAGCATCCGACTTCGGCTTAGATCATGATCATGGTTCATGTGTTCGAGTCCCGCATCGGGCTCTGTGCTGACAGCTAGCTCAGAGCCTGAGGCCTGCTTCAGATTCTGTGTCTCCTTCTCTCTCTGACCCTCCTCTCCTCACACTGTCTCTCTCTCTCTCTCTGAAATTAAAAAAAAAAAAACATTAAAAAAATAAAATAAAAATATGATATTAAGGTATGAATGGCAAGTCACTGCTAATTAACTATAAAGGAACTATAAAAGAAATTTTTTTTTTAAAAAATTTTTTAATGTTTTATTTATTTTTTGAGAGAGTGAGAGAGAGAGAGAGAGGGAGAAAATGTGAGCAGGGGAGGGTCAGAGAGAGAGAGGGAGACACAGAATCTGAACACAGGCTCCAGGCTCTGAGCTGTCAGCACAAAACTCTATACAGGGCTCGAACCCATGAACAGTGATATCATGACCTGAGCTGAAGTTGAATGCTTAACCAACTGAGCCACCCAGCCACCCCAGAAGAGAATTCTTAAAATGCTCATATACTTAGAAGATGTGAAAATTTACCAAAGGAGTTTCAGTGTGATCAACAGAATGTAGTTTTCACAAATAGATTAGCTTTAAAATATATTATTCTTCAAAATAAAATTTGATGAGTAAATTACTAGACACAAAATTGTTCTACATTTTTGCAGTATGATGTATGCTGCATATGAATGTGAAACTCCAGGATATATACTTTTATAGATCTTTTACTTATTTCAGGGTCATGCTTGCACCAGGGTTAATATTAAATTCACCAGTGTTAATATTATATTCACCAGTGTTAATATTAAATTCCTAAATATACAAAACAAGTAATTTAATAAATATTTGATATAAGAGAGTTAAAATTTGGTTTTTAATCAATCATAATTTTTATAAATAGCCTTACTTTTAGCTCATTTTCCATGAGCCATCTATTTCTCGGTATAATCAAATACTTCCTAAACTTTACCCCCACTTATTTTTACAGTCTTTGTAGCATAGTGTATGTTTTTGTAAGCACAGAGTCAGAAATCTATAGGAAATTTATAGAGAACTAAAGAAAATTGGGCAAAACAAAGAAATAAAGATTGCAACAAAAAATATGCCTATAAAAACTTTTTATTATTCTCTTCTGTCTCATCACTATCTATACTTGGCATATTCTCCCACTTTTGTTCTTTAAAACTGAACTAAAAAAAAAAAAAACTGAACTCAGATGCCGTTTTCTCAATAGTCTCTCTTTTCTGTTCTCCCAGAATATGAGATAAAAGTCAGGTTATATATTTGATATCTGTCATCACATAAACCTCATTTGTGTCTAACCCTTTCATTCCTTACTTTGCAAATTTTAAGTTACTGTTTTGTCCAAAGTGGAGAGAGCTAAGTGTCCTTGCTTCGGGAATTTCTAAGAGGATTTAATGAACTTGTATATGTAAAGAGCTTAGAATTACATGTTCTACAATATTTCCATGTTATAGTATTAACACTTCTGTGCTCTGATCTTTATTCTCTGATTTTCCCTTAAACCCACTCCAATGAGATTATTCTGCATCCAAAACACTGAAAATCTTGTCAATGACCACCATGGCACTAAATCCAATGTTATTCCTCAGTTCTCATCAAATTGCAATACTATTGGACTGAATCGAGAGGCTTCCTTCTCCAAGAGGCTTCCAGGCCACTCTTCACCATTGTTGTTTTTCCTCTTCAATCACTGACTACTCCTCAGTCCCATTTGCTGATCTCTCATATCCTGTACCTCTTAAAGGTGAGAGACCCAAGGCTCATGGGTCTTTGTGCTCTGTATTAACTCCCATGGTAATCTCATGCAGCCTGTGTTCTCAAAGCTCTTATATTTGCACCTACCGTGAATTCAGTATTTGTCTACCCAATGTCCACTTGACATCTCCATTTAGACACCTAAGAAACATCTTAAACTTGGTTTCCTTCAACAGCAGTTACCCCTCCCAACCTGCTCTGGTCTCAGTCTTCCACACACCTCAATAGATGGCAGCTCTGTCCAATTTGAATAAGCCAAAACCCCGGTGTCTTCTTTGACATCTTCTCTCCTTTTCTCATACATCACATCAAATCCATTCATTTGGACATACCACATTAAACTTTAAAAAATATTCTATATAGAATTAAACAGTATTTTACCCATCCAGTATTGTCTTTCTGTTTCAAATCTGGATTATAACAAAAGAGCTCCCTGATTCCATTATATGCTCCTCTAGAGTATCTTCTTAATATAGAAGCCTGCATGATCTTTCATAAAACATACTTAGATCACATCCCTTCTCTTCTCAAAAAATTTACCATGCCCCCCCAATGTCATTTAGGACAAAAGGAAGTGTATTTAGAATATCCTGAAAATCTCCACATCTTTTCCTTACTTCTTCGATGTCCACAAAAGCCCCAATGGCTTCCTTCTGAATGTTGAGCTTGCCAATTAGGCTTTTACCACAGGGCCTTTGCACTTGCTTTTCTCTCTGCCCATGATGTTCCTCTTTCACATATCCACAGGCTAACCCCTTCATCAACTTTAATCCTTTGCTCAAATATAATTGTCCAAATAAAGAGGTCTTTCATGGCTGCCGTGTTTTAACTTGTAACATTCCTTCTCTTCCTTACTTGCCTTCATTTTCCCAATACATTAAATCACCATGGTTTTTTTTTTTTCATAAACACGTATGGCAAAAATCCTTGTCTAGGAAAATCATTTTCAAACTATTTTGGCTTGACAAGTAACTTTGGTCTATTTATTGCTCTTCAAGAATAACATTTAATTTAAACAATTTATTCTACAATAGTGACAAATAGAATATTTTCTGTTAGGGAATCACATCCCATTCCCCTCCTGTAGCTTAGCTCAATGAACTCTAAAAATAAAATTTCAAGTAATAGTAGATATACATTGAGTTACTCCTAAATAATACTTCAGAACACAACAGGCCTTATAGTAAATCTGAATGTAGGAATGATTCCCTACAGATGTAAGAGACCAACCACAGTCATTGTATTATTAGTTACACCAGGACCCCTTGTCATAGTGCGTGATTGCTGAACCTGGAAATACTCTGAAATGTCACAGACCAAATCTCCATTGCTTCATAGATACTACAGAGACCTATACAGATATTTTAAGTTGGATTGACATTTCTGCTTCCTAAAAACTTTAGCTATCAAGAAACTAATGTTCTCTGGATATGTTGCTTGCTGCTTCTTATATGCATATTGTCTCTTGCTAATACTCTTAAATAGCTGTAAATTGTGTTTAATTAAGGGAGTTTGAGTATTACATATGAACACAGGACAACAAACTATGTAAGTATTGAACAACGTAGAGAGAAAAAAAAGACAGTTACCACATTTTTCAAGATGTTTAAAACATGCACAGTTCCTAAGCACTAACAACAACAAAAATTAAGGTATTTATGTTATATAATAGGTGTTTAATTTGATAATAATGAAAAATTCACTGAAATAAAAAACTACAGAAATAGTGTTATAAGTGTTAGGAACTTTAAACTTACACATTGTCAGAATTGCTAATCAAGAAAAAATACAAAATTAATTAAAAAGAAAACTGGGACTGTGCTTTAAACATTAAAGTGTGAATTGGACTTCATAGGTAATAATCTAGATACCTGAATTTAAACCAAAGAACTTCCATGCTTATTTCCAAAATTTTAAGCATTTTGAACGACAGTCCTTTTTTCCTGATTATTGGGATAATTTTTGTAAATTCTCTACTATGTGAATGCACAACCTTAAAATCAGTAAGAAAATGGGGAAAAAAGCTAGTTGTATATTCAGGAAATAGTCTTTAAAATCACTGATTTAAAGCTTGCATTTATAATAATGATGCTTTTGTTATTTTAACATGAAACTAATTTTTATTTGAAAAAAATTGTTCAAGCTCTCATATAATCTAGAAAACTATTTCCTAAGTTAGATTTCCTAGTGTTTGGAATGTGGTAGATTCTGGTTGTTTTGTTGTGTCTTAGAATTTATACTGTATTGTAAAATAATTTCATGGGAGGCCTCACCAGTCTGGTGAGATCCTTTTCTGTAGGCAAAGCGAGAATTTTAATACTTGTCCATCAGCGTTCTGTTCTAACTGGCATCATTTTCGAAGCACCACCCTCCTTAAGATACACATACTCCACCATCCATATCCCAGCTAGACAGTGCCACTGGGTTAAGTCGTAGAAGCTTGTACACCTGAGACTACTTCATTCTCTTTCCTCACCATACTCGTTGTGCTTCATTCAGTAAAACACCGGTCTTCAAAATTCTTCAGAAAGTAAAGCAGGCATGAAGCTCTGAATGGATATATATTCCCAAACTACTTAGGGCAAGTGTCAGTTTCTCAAGCATATTCCCCTACCAGTGGCAGTTCCGGCGTGGGCCGAAGAGTTTCTGCAGCTTTTGAGACATCTAACCAGAAATGATCAATGACAATTCTCCCTTTGGTAAAAATCCTGTCTCTCTGAGAATGAGGTCCCCTCACTTATTTTGGTGAGCCATACCTCAGCACCTAACAGATTCATTTTCTCCCTCCAAAGTTCTCTGTTTTCTGCCTATATGGCTGAATTGGTGGGAAGTAAAGTTGAAACACTACCATCTGAACAAACAGGTGGAGTCCAGGGTAGGTTCAGGGTGGAAAGCTGGCAGCTTCATCTTTGTTTTAGCCTGTTTAGCCTGTTATTTATTATCTATTTTAAAAAAATTAATGTTTATTTTTGAGACAGAGAGACAGATCATGAATTGGGGAAGGACAGAGAGAGACAGGGAGACACAGAATCTGAACCAGGGTCCAGGCTCTGAGCTGCCAGCACAGAGCCTGATGTGGGGCTTGAACCCATGGACCATGAGATCATGACCTGAGCCAAAGTCAGACGCTAAACCAACTGAGCCACCCAGGCGCCCCAACTTTCATTTAATTTTAATGAAAGTTTAATTTAATTAATTTATTTTAATGAAATTTAATTAATTCATTCATTTTAATGAAAATTTAACTTTAAATTTACGTAGTTAATATAGCTTGTGGATACCACCAATGGGATTCTATAGGAAAAATCAGCTTATTTTATGAAGTGTTATATAAAGAAACATCTTAGAGAGAAAAAAAGTACACCCATTTTCATGGCAATTAGAGCCATGTGGAGACCTCTTTATAAGTTTGAAAGAACAAATAGAAAATACGAAAATGGCAGTTAAAGCTAAAAACATTTGATTACTTAGAAAGTTAGAAGCTGTGGGCCACAAAATTTCTGAATACAAAGAGGATAAAAGAAAGTAAAAGATTTTATAGCATGTAGATGATTAATGACTTTACAAGTGATTTTAGAGATATTATAAAACATTATGAAGGAACTTCTATCTCAGAATCTGAAAATTTTCAAGATGCAAGTGCATGAAATGTGAAATTTTCAATCACTTACAAAATACAAGGCAGTATGTTCTCTCTGAGTTGTCTGAGAAAACTTGCCTTTCTACTGTCAGGTAGAAAGTGCAAACTATGGAAAGGGGGATTCTGTTTTTCAATTAGCACATAAATCTGAAACTGATACTTAGAGTTCAGTACTTTTATTGAGATTACAGGTTTTGATTTCCTTCAGCACATAAATATAGCAAGGCATTAGTGGTAATAAATATATAATCACAATATAGCTGTTAAATTATTCTGTGTTTTTTGAACACTCTCTGAAAAATTATGTTAATATTATACATGTAACATTTCATAATTATGCTAAGATGTGTATAAAAATAACTTGTAAAGCTCTTATTTATCTAGTAGGGAATTTCAGCTTCTTTAGTAAAGTTACATTTATAATTTTTTTGCTTCATTTCACATTTAAGTAATTACCAATAAGTTTATTTTAGGATCTCTAAAAAATCATTTTGCTTTATGTTTAAAATTATAGACATAAATATCTGGGATGAATCTAGCTAATAGTGATATGTGAGGACTTTTGCTTTGTTTTCTAGAAATTATCCTCTAAGTATATTTATATTTAATATAATAAAATTTCTAATCATGAGCTTTGAAAGTTCACTAAAAGATACTGAAGATGAACAGCTAAATATTTTACCATACTTGAATATTTATGTGAGTATTTCATGTAGGAAAGGGTTTTCCTATAATACCAATGTTGTATATTTCACTACATACTATGTATGGAGAACTAGTTAGCAAGAGTTATGGAGTAAGTCCACCGTGATGTAATGTATCAATTACATTTTCCTTATGCAGCAGTATCTCCTTTTGTCCTTTGTTTAGACAGTGCTGTCATTTATGGGTATGTGTGTGGATGTGTGTGTCTGTGTGCCTGCATGACAAAATAATTCATTTGAAGGCTAGTGAAGGGAACATTAGTTGTATTTTCTGTCAATTCAACGAATATTTCCAATCTGAGTGTAAAGTAAGATGTTATAGGCAAAGCATTTTTTTTGCATTGTGTATGATAAGAATAAAAACTAAGTTATATATTAAATCATACACTTTCTTTGGGGTTTGTTCATCATGACATAATATATTCCAATAAGGTCATGCATGATCCTGATGAAGCCAGCTTTCTGGGAAGAATATTATCTCATTTGCTCTCTATATACAGAGTTTTGAATGCAAAGTTCTGGGTGGGCACATTTGGCCCACATGTACACTTTATATTATCTAAATGGATTTTATGTATTTATTTATTTAATATGTATTTTATTTTTGAGAGATAGAGTATGAGTGGGGGGGGGCAGAGAGAGAGACACACAGAATCGGAAGCAGGCTTCAGGTTCTCTGAGCTGTTGGCACAGAGCCCTAAGCGGGGCTTGAACTCATGAATGGTGAGGTTGTGACCTGAGCTGAAGTCAGACACTTAACCAACTGAGCCACCCAAGCACTCCTAAATAGATTTTTAAATTAAGAAAATTTTGTAGCTACTTTGGAATTAGTTGTATTATCTATTATATATGTATGCATACATATAATGTTATATATGTATAATACATATGTATATACATATAAGCATATGTTTATTATATATGTATGTATACATATACATATGAGAGTAATAAATGTCACATGTTGATAGTAAGTATAGAACAAACACCCATGAAACTACCACCAAACTTAAGAAGCAGAAGACTACAGATAATATTAACTCTCTATGTGTTCCTCCCTACCCCATCCTCACCTCCTCCCTCCCACAGGTACCACTCTCCTGAATTATGCAATTATTTTCCTACATTTTAGAAATATAGATTACCACAAGTGTGGAAAAGAAAACATAAAATATTTTTAGAAGTGATTAATACCCATATAGCATAGTAAAATCAGACAGAATTAGATCCATATCCTGTTTTTTCCCATTTATATCTGTATCTTTAACAGTTTTTAGTCTGAACTAAAAAGAAAAAAAAATCTAAAACAAAGGTATGAGAGGTATGGTTACTACTTTATAGAGTTTTTTGGTGGAGATTAAGTGAATAAGTATATCTCAAATTCTCAGTGCAATGCTTGGTGCATGCTGGATGCTCTTATCATTATCATCATTATTATTGTTGTTATCATTATTTTATGTTGTAGTATATTTATAACTCTTATTTATGATTTAATAACTGTTTAGTCAGTCAACATGGGTCAGTCCAAAGCCTTGATTTAGTTCTCAAGTAATATTATTGCTGTCATACCTGTTACTCTTTTAATTAAAGTGTTTCTTCCACGATTATCAAAAAGAGAATCATGTAGCACATAATTCTACATCAGTTTTATAGTCAGTACCCTCCTGCTCCTATACATAGTCATAATAAACAGAATGCCAAGAACAGTTACATTGGAACAGACTCTATTCTTGTTTGTTTGGACAGAGCTCTATTCTGGTCCATACATACCACATCCTATCCAGTATCTGTTTAAAGTGAAACATGCTTGTGCTGACCTTTCATGACTTTTAAAACATTTCAGTAATTTACCATCTATTCCAAATCCCTCTTAACTACTTTCCTTTTACGATGGCCTGCCAGCGTGGGCTGCGTTTGCTCTAAATCTGTGAAGAAGGTAGCCCGGTCATCACTAAGAAGTACTACACTCTCCTGGGCAACAACTCCCACACCAGCAAGCACACGTGTGAGGAAATTGCCATTATTTCCACCCGGCAAGAAGCTTCTCAGCAAGATAGCAGTCTGTGTCACATATCTGATGAGGCGGTTGCATAGAGGCCCCGTGAGAGGCATTTCAGGCAAGCTGTAGGAGGAGGAGCGGGACAGGAGAGATAATTATGTTCCTGAAGTCTCAGCGCTGGATCAGGAGATCACTGAACTAGATCCTGACACTTAGGAAATGTTGAAACCCTTGGGCTTTGCCATTCTGTCCAAACTGCAGGTCACTCAGCCTACGGTTGGGATGAATTTGAAAACACGACGTGGAGCTGTTTGAATCTTTCTGCTGTGCTATAATGTCTTCAATAAACCTTGGACAACAAGAACAAGAGAAATCGGAATAGAGTCTCCTATTATTCTAAAATAATTTTCAGTTATAATATTTACATATTATAAGTTATAGCTATTTTAGGGGATTTCACTGTACACATTTAATGTATATGTTATGTAGAAAAATATTATTTTAACAATTTTCTATTCTCAGGTTGTTGCTTAGTAGTGCAGATGCCATGTTTCTTTCTGTTGTTTTTGTTACATGCATAATTTTAAAAGATACAGTGCTTTATAATGGCTTTGAAGAAATTATTGCCCTCAAGGATTCTACTATATTATTAATATGTTACTCAATAGGTACTTTTTGAACATTCATACTAAAATAGGCAGTATCATTTCCTCTATCATTTTCCTCTATCTCTTTGCATTTGTTTCATAAGAAAATCTGAGGGTGTGAATAAACTCTTATAAATAAAATCTATTTTCAAATTAAGACAAAACAAAAGAAGCAAATTTAAGATGATTTTCTAATGATAATAAGGTTCTAACTGTACTAGTAACAACTGTTAGGAAGATACATATTTATCTAATGTATTTATAATATATGTATTATATTTGTTTATATTATGGAGATATTATAAAATATTCATGGCAGGGGTATTTTCTGAGTTTAAAAGTAATGTAAGGACTCCCAAAGAAGTGTCAGTAGATTTTCATCATAAAATATCACAACTTCTCCATATAAGAAAACCACAATTAAAAAATAGCTATGGATCAAATTATTAAAATAAATTAAACTGTGTTTAATTTAACTGTGTTTAGTTTAAATGCCTCAGACAAATAGATAAGAAAATAGTAATGTGATAGTAGATAAGTGAACACACTTTGAATTGACAATTCAGAAAAGAATAATTATAATACTAGCCACAAATATTCAAAACTCTTTGAACATGAAGCAGCTGATAAAATTACATTTTAACAGAAATGTTTCATTTCTGACTCCCCAATACAATCCTGTAGGGTAGCTGTGAACTTTGGGGTTCAAGATATATTTGTACATTTTTGCGGTCACATCTCAGGAGCTCTTTAAAAATTTAGACTGTACGACATAACAAAATCTAACTTTTTCTCCTCTATGTGTGCCCGTTGCCCTTTATGATCCTTTCATGCTCTGCTTTTCAGTGGTGTCCTTAAGAAGGTCTTATTCTTGGATTTCAGTGTAACCTTACCATCTCTGCTATTAATTAACCTTTCTTCTTCTGAACTGGTTACACATTCAGTGTGCATGTTTGTCTTTCTTTGTTCTATTGAGCTGTCTGTGAAATGAGGAACCAAGGCTCTCTCAGCAAAAGGGCACCAACTCTTTTTACAGCCTCCTCCTTGGTTCATGGATTCTCAGCGGTCAGTTTGAGACCATAATTGTATTCGTCTGTCACCATGGCCTATTCTCAGGGGCCTGCCCTCAATTCCTTATCCCCTTACCGAATTCTAAATACCATTTCCAGTCCCTTTACCATTTAAGTTTTCAACTAAACAACTTCAAGATACAATTCTAAGGAGAGAACTGGTGGGGGGAGGGTTAGTTGAAAACTAGCTTCTGTTGTATGAGCATTCAAACAACCCAGTGGCCAAACTGCAGAAATTTCTCTATCCTTCCATAACATATTTCTGAAAGAAGGGTGATGTGACACAGATATCTCACAAGCCTACCAAGTCTGATTTAAATGGATGTTACAGGATTTGGTTACTGTTTTTCAGTCAGAGTAACCACAGTGGCACTTGATTATTTAGTGCATACTAAAATAAGCTTAACTTTCTACAGAAAAACATTGCTGTTGCCATTTGTCTAAAAAGTACTGCTGTGTTCTATGTTAGTTTTAAAGAAACAATCATGATATTTAAATATAGGAGGTTCTTAAAAGTGATACAGATCGAGTTTTCTTCTAAACATAGTTTGGGTAACAGATAAAGGATAAGCCTTATATTTATTTCATATGACATTGGGTCAAGGTAACTATGCCCTCAAACTACATTTATAGCACTTGTGTGGAAGAATGATCAACCTGACCTGACCAGGCAAACCTGACATTAGGAACAAGTAAGGCAACTTTGTTTATAGCAGCTTCTCCATCAGTTAGACAATGTCAGTCATGGAAGTTATCTTCATGCTTTAATGGAAAGCAGAACAATGGGTAGGAATTTGACTCTAAAAGAATCTTCAGAGATGGAAGACCCTTCACCACTCAATAAGCAAACTGGTGGGAACAGGTATCAACAACTGTAGCATTAACCTTCAGAATGGACTCCTGACAGTCATGGATCATTCTCTGATATGCAATTTCAAAGTCCGCATCTAGTTCCTTGGAATTTAGTAGTGTGGCTTTCTGTCTTAAAGAGCCTGTAGAAACTTTCTGACCAGAAGATGAGTTACTAAACAAGGATTAGAGAAATTTAGCTCATGTTGAAAGACAGAACATAATTGAGTGATGATCTTGAACTGAGTCAATTTGAGAGGTCTTTTAATGAGACTCTCAAAGGCTGGGCTTTTCGTATAATAATAATAACAACAAAAACAAGCAATTCAAATAGGCTGTTTTTTCCCCTTAAGGAATATTTATAACAATTCACCAAAACTATACTTTGTTGAAAAGGTTTTGTTTTGTGTTTGTTTGTTTGTTTGTTTGTTTATTTTTTGCCATTTTTTCTTTCCCTATATGTCAGGCAAATCTTTCTCTGCTGAGAGGTTGAATAAGTGGTTACACCACTATACTTTTGTCTTTGTTACCTCTGACTTCTGATCTCTGAATTGGAATCCCAAGTCTAACTTGATTTTCAGAGTGCCACCAAGAAAGGACATCAGAAATTGATGGAGTAAACTGACATACAGATTTTTTCTTACCTTAGGGTTGTATCAGTTTTACTCTGGTCACTGTGTTACAGATTTTTCAAAAATAGAGTGCTGCTCTTTGCAATATGCTCTGGCAATGCAATTTATGGTGATCTTGACATATGATACAAATAGACCTCAAAAAATTAGGAAGTCAGGGTGGAAGTGACCATAAAGTTAAATAAATCAAGAAAGGAGAATTGGGGATTGATATCTAGAAGCTCGGAGGTTGCCTCAGTTACAGAGAGAAACATGCCTGCAAGAGGTTGAGGAGTTGATTTTATATTTCTCAGTAAACATAATCAACTATCTTCCCATTAAATACAGCCATTCTTTTTCAAGGCTAGGAACCAGGGTCACTTCCTTGGTATAACTGAATAGTTACTGAAAAAGAGGAGTGGCAAAATGGGTATGCTTTTATATTGCATGTAGAAGAGAAATACAATTATCTATACACACACAATAAGTAAGAAGAAATCTCAATTTGCATGCCATTTGAATTATTTGAGAGCATAAGAAAAGTTTTACAACTTTTCAACTTATTTTAAGGCAGTCATCACGTACATAAACATATCCAAATTTAAAAATCCCAGGTGAATAAAATACTAAATAATGTATACACAAATATAATTTTCCAGTGTTTGAAAGAAAAATACATCAGACAATAGTAACATTTAACCCTGAAAAATCAATGCATATTTAATATCATTAGATTTATTGCATCAGTAAACATGTTGATAGTTGTCAAATATCTGTGATAAATTGAATTGAAGCATATATTTATTTAAAAATCTATAAAACTCTCAGTGTATTACAACTAATATACTGTCATTTAAGATGACTGTTTTAGAGGAGAATTAAGAAATGTATCTTTGATTGACAAATGTATAAATAGTTTCATCTAGGTGAACTATTGCATTAATTGCATAATGTATGGTAAGTAATTCAGTAAAATGTATATACTACATGCTGTAAGAAAGTAAAATTTTATTGGCAGGGATATATACACACACGCACACATACATATAAACACACACACATAATTGCTTCTGGGAAGACAGGGTAGTCATATTTATATATTTCCCCCTATTCCTCTGCCTAAGAAGAACATGCATTTCTACGAATAATAATAATTGCCGGGAGCCGCATCAGCCTCTCTGGATGGCAGTCAGAGTAAGGAAATGGCAGTGTTTGCAGCTCCTGCCATGAGGAACGAAACCTGGTATCTCTTTCGGCTACCACTGGCTCATATTGGAAATGAGGCTGCTGGTATTGACCAGGCCTCACAATATTCCATATCAGACCCATATTCTGAATACAGATACCTCATAAGGAAAAGTATATCCCTGCCTTTGCAAGAGAGATTTTAGATGAAAGCTCTGTGAGTGATTGTCAAAAGGCTCTTCCTATGGGCCTTGCAGACCCAAGGCTTAGATAATAAAGGGGGTTAAAAACACAAGAGTTACAATTGAGCCTGGCCCCGAGAAAAAGAGCCCATTTTGGGGTTAAATGGAGAACACAGCTACTACATATATCTTTGCTAATTGGTGAAGCATGGCAGTCCCTTCCTCAAGGCCTGCATTCCACAAACACCCTCCCTTACACTAGCAAATGGGATGAGGATAGATAAGAGTAGCTAAAACATAAACCCAGATGCAAAGACTGACATATTTATGGCCCCCGTGGTGCTTGCACATTCAGCATCAAGGAAAAGCCTTGCTCAAGCAATTTAGGAACAAGCCTAATATACATTCTTCCTCTTGTGATTAAAAATTGTCTAGAGGCCTACCCAATAAGTTTGTTAGTACCTTAATCTGGGGGACTGATGTCAAGAATATGGGGAGATTCTGCAAGAATACTTTTGTAAAGTCTGTTTCTGTACACCTTCTGCTGATCAAAGCATCTTATTAGAAATAATTAGCCCCTGTAAAAATTCTGTCTTCTGATGTCATGTTATTGTTGAATCTTAAAGGCACCAAACCCGACAGGACAGAGATGCCTGCCTGCTGATCAGAAAGAATCTTGGGGCTCTCTCACTCTCTCATTCTCTTTCACCTACACTGTCCATCCTTCAAGGACCCCTGGACCTGTCGGAGCCAGCTCAGCCTCCGACAAATAATAATAAACATTCTGAAAGGTGAAGGTACGAAGGCAGAGAAACTAGGTTTGGGATCTGGGAATGACACAATAATGATTTTCTTGGGTTTTCTTTTTGTCTCATATACCCCAAATTTGGAATTGGAAAATACAGAAACCTAGAAATAACGAGAGGTTTAGGCAAAAATAAAAGCTCTTAAAAATGCCTGCTCTTTCCAACCAGAAGACCAGGAAAATGGCTATATAGCAAGACAGAAACTTTAATATAATGAGTACTCTAATGTAGAAACACCATGGCACCACTTCCAACCCAGCCAGCAATAGCAGAGCTAGAAGCCTAGATTGTCACTGTCTCCAGGTTGTAGCAAGCTGCACAAACTTCTCCCCCATACCACAAAAGAGTGGTGTTGGAGAAGCCTGAGTTGGGACCCAAAGCATTCATTTTTTCTCGGTTCTCCTAGGTAACAAGGACCCCAGTGATATTGTTGATGTAGACTATATGGCAAGCCTGAAGTAATGAGGCATTGTTCTTCCTCGCCTCTCCCAAGAAAGCTTTAAGGGAGTGCTCTTTGGAGAGTCAAGACTTTACTTTTACCAGCGGCAACAAGAATATCCTCCCTAATTTTGTATAAATGGAAGGCATGTAAGATGCAGAAAAGAAGACAGACCTTAACTTCGCCCAGACCAAGAGCTATTAGGAGAGGCTCAGCAGGGAATGAGAACTACCATCTCACATTAGTGACCACCTCTTGACCTTGCATATCAACAGAGCCCAAGTGGAGAACCTGGATGTGTACTCTCTTCTGGCCATAATGCTGTGTTAATTTGCCCTTTCCTTGCCAAAGCTGTGTCAGAACAAGCCAGATAAAACAGGTTTAAATGAGATCCAGGGTTTCATAGTCTCAAAATGTCTAGGTTTCAGTATCATATTGTTCACTCTACCAAGAATCAGAAAGACCTCAAACTGAATAAATAAGACAAGCAAGCAGTGCCTGGGTGGTTCAATCAGTTAATTGTCAGACTCTTGATTCTGGTTTAGGTCATGATTTCATGGTTGAGAGATCAAGCCCTGTGTTGAGCTACACTAGATGTGGAGCCTCCTTACGATTCCTTCTCTCTCTCTGCCCCACTGGTGTGTGTGTGTGTGTGCATGTGTTCTCTCTCTCTCTCTCTCTCTCTCAAAAAATAAGCAAATCAATAGATTCCAGTGGTAAAATAACAGAGATGTTGGAATTATCTGACAAAGACTTTAAAGCAGTCATCACAACAATGTTTAAATGAGCAATTATGAACATATTTAAAATACATGAAACAAAGTTGTGGCAAAGAAATAGAAATTTATAGCAAAGAAATTGAAGCTATAAAGAAGAACCAAATTGAAATTATAGAACTGAAAAATACATAACTAAAATGAGTAACTTAGTGGATAGGCTCAATAGCAGAATGAATGGAACATAGGAAACCATCAGTGAACTTGAAGATTCAACACTAAAAATTATCAGTGGGAACAACAGAGAGAAAATAGGCTGAAAAAAATAATGAACAGAAACACAGGCACCAGCAGGGTTGCAACAAAAAAGTTAATATTTGTGTAAATGGTGTTGAGGAACAAATTTAAAAAAAAAAAGGTTTAAGGCTAAAAGAGTACTTGAAGAAATAATGGTGAAAAATCCTCTAATTTGTCAAAAGAGAGAAATCCACAATTTTAAGAAGCTAAGCAAATCTCATACAAGATAAACCTAAAGATATCAGCACCAAGAGACATCATAGTCAAACTTCTGAAAACTAATGGCAAATAAAAATCTTGAAAGTTCTGAATGAGAAACAACATTTTACCTATCAGGCAAAAATAATTTTCATGATATTCATTTCTTATAAAAACCATGAAGGCCAGAAAGAAAAGAACTGTCAGTCCAGAATCCTATATCCAAGGAAAATATTCTTCAGGAATGAGGGAAAAATCAAGATATCCTAGAAGAAAGCAATTAAAATGAATAGGAATTGATAAAAGAGAATACCAAATCTCCAAAAAGCATATGGAACATATTCAACAGCATCTATCAGCAAGTAAATACAAATTAACTCTTATATGATATATCACATTGCACCAACCAGGATAGCTAAAATGAAATAGATTTCCAGTATTAATTATTGACAAGGATATGAAGGATCTTGAACTGTCATTCATTGTCGGTGGTGGTTTAATTTGGCTAGAAGACTTTGGGAAACTGCCTGTATTTACTAAAGGTAAATATATACCTTCATTATGACTTGGCAACCCACCACTACTATATACCCAAAGACATGAATGTATAGGTTTTCAAAATCATATACAATGAGTCTTTGCTATAGTTTTATTCATAATATTTCCAAACTAGAAACAACACAAAAATCTTTCTACAGGAAAATGGATGAGATGTTCTCTTCAGATAATAGAATATTATGCACCTATAAAAAAGAATGAAATCCTGATATGCAGAATAATATAGATTAATGGATATTATATTGAGCAAAGGAAGCAAACACAAATGAAAATATATCCTATAAATCCATTTACATGAATTTCAAGAATGAACAATACTTATCAATAGTTTTAAAGGTCAGAAAATTAAGAAATTCTGAGGATATTAATGAGAAAGGAGAATGAAAGAAATTTATAGAATCTGATAGAGTTCTGTATCTGATATTGGGTGTTACCTTTGTAAAACTCTTTGAGTTCTATATTTAAGTTTTGTGCACCCTTGCAGTTAAGTATAAGTAACATAAGTATGTTTTCTAACTCTGAAAGTTAAGTCACTCATCATTTGAATTTGAGTTTTTCAAATTTCAGAGTCCATAGTAATCTCTGTTATGTCATATTGCCCTCCTAAGATAAATAGTGCCATCTAGATTTAATTCTACAGCTCAGTAGCCCTGGGAAGTGAAAGAGAATTTATCCTGATTAGGAACACTGAAGAAATCATACTAATATGAGGGCAACAATTCAATATAATTCACCAAACATTCTGTATAAAATGTCACTTTAAATGGAGGACTCTTTTTATGATTCAAAAATTGTAATTTCTTTGTCCATATTAAATAGAAAGTAAAAGAGCAGGATTTTTGTTTTATTCATAGTTATGGACTCAATAGTAATACCAATAAACTATTCAAAAAGTGTTTTTTTCTACAAATAGATACTTTTTTTGATAACTGAAAAACTAATTTTTTAGTCTAAACATACTTGAAAAGATAACTTATATGTAGGGAAATAAAACATTAAAGTAATATTTCATATTAATATGAGTAAATATCTTTAAATTAGTGTTCTCTCTGATTTTTTCCCAACCTATTGCTTATATAGGTTATCTAATCCTCTCATTCTTAGTTATCTCCTATCTGCTGAATATTGAGGCAGGCTTCTCCTCTGCTCCTCCTTTACTGTTTGGAATTTAATGGATGCTTCCAGAAAAAATAATCTCAGTATCCCCACCTCTAAACCTAGTTTGTATTCTCAGCATTACATTGCAGTACCACAGTTAACCCAGTCACACAGCTAAAAATACTGTGTCTTACTGGACCTCTTCAAATATATAATTGCCCACTTCCATTCCCTTTATATCTTGGGTTATATGCTTAATAGCTCTCTATACACAACAAACTGTAGTTCCTTATCTTTCTAATTATTACTGTTTTTAAATAAATTTTTATAAGTAGCTCAAAATCATCCTCATACCCTTTCTTATACTCTGTGCAATATACCTATTTCCATTTAACCAATTGTATTGTAACTGTGTATTTAATTTAGCTATTTTTGTTATTTGACTGTAAGTGCATGCACTGTGCTTCTAGCCTCTTCCCATCAAGACTATCCCATACATGGAGACTTCTCATGTGAAGAAGATGGTATTAAAAACCCTTTAATATTATGCATTGTATTAAAAACCTTTTAGTATTATGCATTGCACACAAAATTCAGTGTACCCTTTTCTGAAAACAGACCACATGTCTGAATTAAGAAATAAGATATCTACAAAATTCAAGACTTCCTTTTTTTAGAAATCAGGTTGCCAGGTTGCTTTTCTTATTTCTATATAATGAATTGAGAAAAACCCTTCTCATCTTATTCCAAATGAGATCTGAAATTTATGACTTAAGGTCATACTGGTCTACAACCTCTGCTCTGAAAAATTAATAAGAGTGTCAGAACACCCCCTCACGCTGTTGATAGGGATGGCTGATTAAATTCAGAGATATTTGGCTTTAGAGGTGGAAAATCCTTCTGCCATCCTCATTCTCTAAGTGAGCCATCTTCCTTCTCTTGGTCACAAGATCAATGGGATACTTGAAGAAGGTGGGAGCAATGGGTCATAGCTGTGCCATATTTGGCAGTATATTTGATACAAAAAACAGAAATAGTCTTTTTTTTCAAAGTTTTATTTATTTGTTTTGAGAGGGAGAGAGAGAGCGAGCATGAATAGGGGAGGGGCAGGAGGGTGGGGAAAGAATCCCAAGCAGGCTGTATGCTGTCAGCTCAGGGCCTGACCACTTGGGGTTCCATCTCACAAACCAAACTGTGAAATCATGACCTGAGACACAACCAAGAGTCAGTCACTTAACCCCCTGAGCCACCCAGGAGCCCCTAGAAATAATGTCTTTCGGTGTCTTAAACTTATTTTTTAATTTTTGCGAGAGGATGCTTGTACTATCCACCTTATTGACTGGCAGAGCCCCAGTTTGACTGAGATGAACTCACAGAGTTGTTTCAATTTTCTAAGTAAAGAATATATACATGAGAAACCAAATATAAAATGTTTATTTTTGGATATACAAACAACCCTTTAATTTTTATTTTGGAAGAGAACAATCAACACTTGATTATGTAACCCAAACCATGTTTTCCCAAACTGTGATTTGCAGAACTCTGATTTGAGAAGCTTCTCAATAGGAATGGATAGATAGAAAGACTTCTATGATCAAACACATGTGAGAAATAAATAGCTAAGCAAAGTTGAATAAGTTCCTTCCCTTTCTGAATTAGAACGTTGGGTATGCAAATATGCCTTAGAAACTGTTAGAATATGCAGATTTTCCACACATATTTGAACATGGTACTCTTTTCCATGGCTTCTCAAGATAAAAGTATTTTATAGAATAAATGACACATGAAGCATGTTTTGCAAAATACTACCATAAACTAACCATATCTATCTTTCCATTTCTTCCTAATATTTCTGCCTTTTTATAAAAATGTTCCCTTTTCATTCTTTTATTCTTGTTTGTTTAGTTTTCTGACCTTACTAAGCACCCACTGAGCATGACATAGCAGGAGGTAGAAACTACTTATTGCTGTGACAAGCTGAGGAACCTGAAAGGGTAAGGGTATAAGAAGAAATAAAAGGATGTTTTTCTAAAAAAAAATCATTTTTTTCTGGTTTGCTACTTTCTTCGTACACCCATTTCATTATAATATAAATGACTACATAGAATGTCAACCTAAAGTACATCTTGGCCCCAAAGCCCTTTTGGGTAGCCATATAAACTATTCAGGGATTTTATAAACCTCTAAACTGTCATAATCCACATAGTAGCATTTAGGTACTTGACTTTAAGTAAAATATAAAATCTTTAAAAAAAATCACAAAAGAGGGCAAAAGTGCCATGAAACTGCAGTATAGTTAATGGTAAATGGCTTCTCTCTCATCAATTATCTTTCTATCCCCTCTATTGAATGATTATCATGTTAGATTAATACTTCATTGATTACATCTTTAGTTAGCTTCCTTTCATAATAAGAAAGTTCACCAGTAAGTCATAATGGATAATCATCCTGAAATGATTTATTTAAATATTCAGCCTGATATTACATATGACTCATTTCTATCATGGAATTAATAAGTGGCATTTCCAAGATTCAGTATTTATAATAAATGAGATTTTTCTGGTCTGAAACAATTTCCCATAAGTAGGTTAATCGTTTAAAGTAAAGCACAGCATCCTGCAATGACCTTTTCTTCTCTAAACTTCTATGATTATAAATCAGGCTAAATCATACTATTCTATATTTTATATGTATCTTCTGAGACCTACTGGTATCCGGGGTCCTTAACCTGTTTTCTGCCCTAGCCAAAGCTCATGTAGGTAGCTTGCTTTTCTTTCTTTTCTTTACTTTTTTTTTTTTTTTTTTTCTGTCCCAGAGAGTACAGGGTAGATTATTAATACAAGCCTTGGCCTCAAATTCCTATGTAGAACATATAGTCATGGTGTCTTGGATAAGACGATTTTTTAGTGAAATTATCCCTTTGATGCTTGTGGCCCAAAGCCTTGACTACCTACAATAATGAAAATCACTTCTTGCACTCTTTATTTATGCCTATCTCTATATGTATCTTCCAACACTTTTTCCTGCTTACCCCCAAACCTTTAGCATATTGGTTTTTTGCTTTGTTTTGTTACTTTGACTATTTGATTCGGGGTTGTTTTTTTTTTTGTTTTGTGGGGGAAGCTCATCTGATTGGTCTATTGATCATTGCTGTCAGACAGTTGCATCATTTTCTTCTTGTCAAAATAGACTATTTTTTCAAAATTTTGAGTATGTAAAAAATCTCAATATTTTTTAGTGAATCACTTCGATATTTTTCTTTTCTCAACAAATTGTTAATATTTCCAAAATAAAAGTCTTTATGACAGATTTAGAATGAGATCTTTAGTCATATATAGAAGAAAAATCACCAGAGGCATCTGGGTGGCTTAATCAGTTAAGTATCCAACTCTTGATATTGACTCAAGTCCTGATCTCACTGTGGTGGTGAGATCAAGCCTCACATCAGGCTGAGCATGGAGTCTGCCTAGGAGTCTCTCTCTCCCTCTCTGCTTCTCCCACCCTCCTGGTTCTCTCACTCTTTCAAACTAAATAACCTTTAAAAAAAGAAGAAAATCACCATTTTAAGGATTATCTGAAATCTGAAAAAATGAAATAAGCTTTTTAATGATATTAACCTGGTTGTGGCAAAGACAAAATTATGTTAAAACTAGACTGTATGTTAACCATTCCTTGTGTAGTGTCATATTTAAGGGAAATGTATATTCTTTGGTTTCCAAAGGGATGCTGAGTCCTGGTACCATCAAAGAATTGTTTCATTTGTTCTGGTTTTATTTTCACTTTGAATCTCTGCTTCATTTGTTCTTTATTTGTGAAATCTGGATCTATTCAAGTGCATCTGAATATTTTAATTTCCAAGTAGCTATCTGCTAAGGACCAATCATATATCAACTCTCCTATAGCTGTGAATTGAGCTGGCCTTAAGGTTAGAATCAGATTTCTCTAGTACTCTTAGGCTTGCCAGATGGTTGTTTAGCAAACTAGGACATTTCTTGGAAATGCAAGGATGTCTCTATTATCAAACCGATTTTGGAAATGTGAGCTCTTGATAAAGTTTCATTTTGGCTCTTTGCTCTATTACTTAACATAACAGTTTGCATAGTCTTCCAGAACTACAAAAGATGCTTTTGTTGAATAGAGTAAATGGGGTAGTTTCTCTCTTAATTCTATGCTCAATTATCAGTCAGTGTTCTCAAAGGACTATGATCTACTGAAAAAGAAAACAAATTATTAGTCTCTAGATCCAAAGAAAGCATGTGATTGAATTGCAATTAAATGCTGGATGATGTGTACTTGAAATGCACAGAAAGAACTGGGAGAGCAAAGTGCAATATTTTTTGAAATTAAACTGTATTAATAAACATCATTTTATAATCATAACTAAAATGGGTCTTTTCATTAACAATCCTAACAAATACTCCTCTGGCCCTTCTATATGCTAGCCTTGTTACTCTAAGAAATGATATTGCCCCATAAACATGGAGCCAAAGGTTATCTGTACAGTTTATTTATTTACAAATCTCAATCCTCAAATAGTAGTCTCCTTTCCCTCACCTATGTTTCTCAGAGAGATCATATCCATTACCATACATTTCCTGTGAATCATACCAATGTGGCTAGCAGGACCAACTATGTAATTTACATAAAGTAAAAGTGTTAAAAATATTATTGAGAATCTAAAGATGGTGACAAGGGAGAATTCAACCAAACGTGGGGTCGGTCCATTTGAGCGAAAGGCCTCTCTTGAGAGCATAGGCTGCACGTCCATGAAGTGGTCCTGGTGGCAAAGCGAGGGAATAAAAGTGGAGATTAGAAAGAGGAAGAGAGACCAGGTCTTGTACTACAATTTGGACCAGAGTGGTGGCTTTTGCTTTACCTGGAGCAAAATGAGAGCTACTTAATAGTTTTTAGGAAAAGAGTGACATGTTTTGACTTAAAATTTTTTAAAAAAAGATCTCTTAACGCTATTCTTTTGAGAATAGAATATAGATTGGCAAGAGTAGAGGTGGGAAAATGTTCCACTAAATAACTAATAATTGTTTGGGTTGGATGATAATAGTTTAAGAAACTGGATATTTCTTTGCAATGAATTGAGTAGCTTAACTTAATGGTTGAATATGAATGTATACGTAGTGGTATGAATGTATATTACGAAAGAAGACTGGTTCAAATTAAAAGAAAACTATTTGACTTTATATAAACTGAGTATAAAAGATAAAAATGAAGTTAGTTATAGAAAGAGGTTATAGGTGTGCCTGGATGGCTCATTCAGTTAAGTGTCTGACTCTTAATTTCGGCTCAGGTCATGACCTCATAATGTCCGGAGTTCAAGCCCTGTGCTGGTCTTCAGACAGTATGGAGCCTGCTTGGGATGCATCTCTCTCTCCCTCTCTCTATCTCTCTCTGCCTTTCCCTTGCACATGCTTTCTCTCAAAATAAATAAATAAACTTAAAAAAAAGGGTTATATACCAAGAGGTTGGCATTGGCATTATATTCAGTATAAACTTACAGAAATGTAAATTGCATATTATTAGATTTTAATTGTATCTGTAATGTGAGTGTACATTTAAAAACATCTAATGAATAGGGTATAGGAGTTGTCATTGAAAGCAATCACAAACTTAAGATAATTATATATGAAAAGATTTTTCGAGATTTTATCATTTGAAGGAAGGCATGGATTTGACTTTTTTTTAATTAAAAAAATTTAACATTTATTAATTTTTGTGAGACAGAGAGAAACAGATCATGAGCAGGGGAAGGGCAGAGAGAGAGGGACACACAGAATCAGAAGCAGGCTCCAGGCTCTGAGCTGTCAGCACAGAGCCTGATGCAGGGCTTGAACCCATGAAGTGTGAGATCGTGACCTGAGCCGAAGTTGTCTGCTCAACCGACTCAGCTACACAGGCGCCCTTGGATTTGACTCTTAATGGTATTTCTGAACAGTAATATTTGCCTTAGACTCTACTTTTTGCATCGTGAGTGATGTATTTTTAATAATAATTTGTGCTGAGCATTTTTGTGTGTATGTATACATTATTGGTTTTAGAAATTAAGTCAAAGGAAGTCAAACATTACGTATCAAAATTAAAAACTAAAAATTCCTCCTGTAAACATTTTTGGCCATTTTATATTCATAGAATCTTGAAATTCTATTTGTAATATTATTAGGTGGTAAAAATAGCCTGAGTTAGTTACTATCATCTACACTATAAATAAAATTTAAAGTTTGTTGTTTCTAAAAGCAACAATAAGATGGCAACATACAAATAGTCCATCATCTCTGAGAATTTAGTGTCAAATATAGGTCAGTTTGGGATTCTGGAAAGATTGGTACAATGGTTGGAGAGTTTGTGAGTCTCCTCTAGTTTCCTAATTAACCAAGACAAAACAAAACAATAGATAGATTTAGATTGCCAAAGTGAAAGTCCCATGAAAATTACATAAAATCAAGTGACATTAATGGTTTCATGGACTCTAACATATAAGTGTATGTTAGACCCACATGGAATCAAAACCTGCAGGAAGGAGAGCAGAGGGGAAGCAACTTGGCTCTGACCACCTTGGACCTGAGAAATCCCCTAGTGCCAAAGATATTCACTGTAAAGTATCCCAGTTCAAACTGAGGAGAGCATTTAAAACATAGAGAGTTTCAGACCTGATTATATGGGAGAAGGAAAGGAGATTCTAAAAAGAAAAGATTGATGCAGTCTGCACTATGACATCAAAATCGCCAATATTCACATCATGGAAAAAACCCTACATTGAGAAAAAAGTGTGGGGAACATGATGAAAAAGGAGCAGAACTGAGACAAAGGACAGAAGAAAGGGGCATGATACCTCAGAATGCATGTAAATATAGGTTTCATCATTTTGTGAACAAAACAAGAAAATCAGCTCTAGAGTAATAAGAGTTAGCAAAAATATGAAAGCTCATAATTACCTTTTAAAAATACAGAAACACTAATCTCACTTATAAAATGAGCCACCGCTACTTGTGGTTCAATACCATAGAAAGTAATATAGAGAAATAAAAGAAAAGAGTAGAATTACATCTCTGAAAAAGTAAAGGTGTAATAGAAAGAGTACACACAAAAACTTAAGAAATATAACCTAATATTTTGAAATGAGCTAAAATTAAACCACAAATAATAGAACATCCTAAATCAGAAATAGAAAAAAAATAAAATTGAGAAAATGTATGAAAACCATAAAACAGGAATTAATTAGAAAATTTTCAAAAAGTCATCTCAGAAATAAAGACTGAATAGGAAGAAACACACAATACAGAAATAAGCATGAATAATGCCATATACAATATGAAAAAGTGATATTTACATTTTTTAAATAAATGAAATAAATCCAATGGATTTGAACAAAAGCATTATATATAGAAGATAGGCCAGAGCAAACTAACATAACTAAAATAGGAATCCCCATATATAAAACCAAATAATTCAACAGAATTGTAATTAAACAAATTAAAAAACAAAAACTAAAAACGCACTATTTGCAGTTTGTGCTTGAGAAAGTCAACATAGGGTGACCCACAGATTGGTATATCTAGCAAAGTATTGTCTTTGAGTAGAAAGAGAAAGAAAAATCTAGTTGGGCATTTAGGCAGACAGGTTATACAATATATAAGGGAAATAAATCCATTTGTCATCAGACTCTTGGATGATACTTAACACCATAAGATAGTGAAATAGCATATTTAAGATATTCGAGCAAGGAAAATTAATGTCTTATATTAACTCAAACTGGTCAGAGGTAACTATTAGGATTACAGAAAAACTCAAGAAGATTTTCTTTTTCCCCATGAATTCTCCATTAGAAATATAAGATGCAAAATTTAATATAATTGATGAAGAGGTTATTTATATATTTTAATAGAGAAAGGGTTTATCAAATAGTGATAGAATTTGGATTTCATGGATACATTTAAATAGTGCTCTAAAACAGGGCTTCATAATGAAGGAAATATAATTTGCAATTGTTTAAAGTTTTAATAAAAATATTAGATGGCTTCCTAAAATGTTCCAGAGAAGAAATATTTAATCAATACTTATTTAAAGATTCATGTAGTTTTTATTTAAATTATTTTCCAGAGAACCTGGTAGGGTAGTGTATTAAATAGTTTATGAGTATGTTTAAAATAGAAGAAAGAAATTAAACTTTAGGTTTTGGAGTTATTTACTTAGAAGGCAATGACTTCAACCTTTGGTAGTCATAGAGAAGGATCAAATTTGAGCTTATTTTAAAGAAAGAATTAGGATTCAGTGACATAAAGAACATAAAAAGCCTTTTTATGAAAGAAGGATATATCAAATATGATCAAGTTTTCTAGACAGGGAATCTAGAAGGTCATCTGGAAAAGCCTCAGAATTGGGTTAGCTGGAAAGTAAATGCTTATTGGAGGATGATATGGAGGATTTAAATTTTGCATATAGTAAGTTTGAGGTGACAGTCAACAAAGCTTTTTATTTAGAAAAGTAACAAGTTAATGGTAAAGACTATAGATATAAATGTGGCTTGTTTTTAGAAAAATAAATGATAATGTAAAATTAGATAAGGATTCTGAAGGACTCAAACGAAGAAAAGATAGCATATTTCTAAGACTAAGTTGATTTCTATATTTTATAGCTAGTTGCATTTTTTTTTTTTTTTTTTGTAGCAGTAGGGGTTTGCTGAAATATGGGATGATGTTAGAGGGTACAGATTCAAAATATCTTCATCTTAGATTTACTAAATTCTAAGTCATTTTTTTTTTTTAATATTTTTATTTCTTTCTAGGAGAGAGAGAGACAGCATGAGCAGGGGAGGGTCAGAGAGAGAGGGAGGCACAGACTCCGAAATAGGCTCCAGGCTCTGAGCTGGCAGTCAGCACAGAGCCCGACGCAGGGCTGGAACCCACGAACCGCGAGATCATGACCTAAGCGAAAGTCGGACGCTTAGCCGACTAAGCCACCCAGGCGCCCCAATTCTAAGTCATTCTTAAATGAAATTTTCATCAAGGTTGCTGTGGGCATATGCTGTAAACACCTAGCTCTCAATTATATTTTAACCTCTCAGTTTACAATGAAGTTATCTTGGGGTAGATCATAGGCATGTATAAATGGTAGGAGGGAAATGCATAGAAGTATGTAAAGTACTATACCTTTGTATGTAAAATGAAAATGCCAGCTATATTCTCTACTGCAGCATTGTCTGTTTTACAAGAAAAAGTAAGAAAACAGCCCAAGGCTGTGTCAACCAAATGTCAAAACAAATTGATAAATTCAGTATGAGAACGGCTAAGTTATATGCTTATTTTAAATAATTATACTCAGATTTTTATACTTTTTTGAATCTTAGGTGGATTTCTAATGTGCCAGAATACCTTTGTTAATAGTATAAAAACTTATCTCATTATTTCGGTGCATATGTCATACATTGTAGTATTTGGAACATTTTTCTGTGTAGGTTCTATGCTTAAAAGTTTTTGTTGATTTGAAATATTAGACAGTCATATTATATGACAGCCTATTTTTTTGGGTCTGTAAGCAACTGAGTTTTAGTTATCACCATTTGGAATAATATCATCACCAGTTGGCATATTTCTGTTTTTTAAAAAAGTGAATCATATTACTTAACGACTTGACCAAAAAGTAGACTACCAATTTCCACTCTAAAGCAAATTAGTCCATAAAGTTTTAGTCACAGCCTGCTTTGTAGACTCTAAAATCTTCCCCTTCATAGTCCAATTGAAACAGGATTTCAATTGCTAAAATTTTGGCTGAATTATTTGCAAATAAGAATATATCATATTAAATTGGGGAAATAAGAAATAGGAACTCAATTATACTTTTATGGGACTGATCACATTTAATATCCTTATTTTTCATATTTCACTGGTTCAATTATTGTTATTTAGTAGAAGAGAACTTAAATCAAGGTATCATAAGCCAAGATCTCAGAAAGACATGAGCTTGCATTTGGTCTAATAACAAGAAAGGTGAGGAAAATTAATTAACTTCCAGAGAAAATAATATGACTTGGATAAATCCAGTCTCTTCATCTATCTACTGTGTGTCTACCTGCCTACCTGTTTATCTATCTAAAGTCTGTTGTGTCTGTCTGCCTTTGTAACTAATGTGACTATGCATTGAGTCAAAATAAGAAATAAAAAGCTCAAAAAATGGAAAATAAGTAGCAAAATTGTCCCTAAGTTTGGAGATAATTGTGGGTTTTTTTTGTTTATTTTTTTTAAATATTTTTTTATTTATTTCTAGGAGAGAGAGAGAGAGAGAGAGAGAGACACACAATCCGAAGCTGGCTCCAGGCTCTGAGCAGGCAGTCAGCACAGAGCCCGATGCGGGGCTCGAACCCACAAACCGCGAGATCATGACCTAAGCGAAAGTCAGACGCTTAACCGACTAAGCCACCCAGGCGCCCCTTTTTTGTTTATTTTTATAGAAAGTTCTACAAATAGTAAAACCACTACTAAAGCTTATATGCAAATTAGTGTGATTAAATGATAAAAAGCAATTAAACAATCAATTGTAATTCTGTATACTAGTCAAACAATGAGTAAGTTAGAAATTTTAAAAGGCCACTTAAAAACACCTAAAATAAAATAACATTTCGAAAGAAACGACAACAGATTGCACATCCTCTACACCAAAAACAATGAATCTGTTGCGAGAAATTAATGAAGACTAAATAAATAACGTGCTGTACATTTTCAGGGTTGGGAAGATTTGGTATTGTGAATATGTCAGTTCTAAACAAATCACTTTGTAGATTTAGTGCAATTCTTTTATTGTGGTTTTACTGAAATATAATTCATATGCAATAAAGCCCATCCTTTAACATATACAATTCTGTGGTTCTGATTATAGCCTTAGAGTTGGTAATTATCCACACAGTGTAATATTGAGTATGTTCTTCACCCCGAAAGGAAACCTCATATCCAATAGCAGTCATACCCTCCCACCCACAAGTACCTGGGAACACATAATCTACTTTCTGTCTCTGGATATACCACTTCTGGAAATTTCACATAAGTGCAGTCATACAGTATGTGGTCCTTTGTAAATGTCCTCTTTTGATTTCTGCCAAATCAATAAAATTAAATAAATTAATTAAAAATATTTTATTATTATTAATTAAATAAAATTAAATAAAAGTACACACATGCTGTAGTATGTGTAAGTGCTCCATTCTTTTTCATCGTTAAACCTCCAAATGTGTGGATATAGCACATTTCATTTTCCCATTTATCTGGTGATGAATATTTAGGTGTTTCCACTTTTCAGTTAAAGAGAATAACAGTGCTGTGATCATTCACACATTAGTTTTGTGGAAATATATTTTCATTACTCTTCAAAATATATCTAGAGTTAGGAATTGTTGGGTAATATGGAAACTCTACATTTAACACTTTGAGGAACTGCATCTGTTTTCCATTGTGGCTATACCATTTAACATTCCTACCATCAGGGAATGAAGTTTCAGATTTTTCCACGTTATCTATCCTTTTTATTTTGGCATCATAATGCATGTGAAATAATATCTCTTTGTGGTTAAAATTTGTATTTCTCTAATGATTTATGTTGTTTGGAATCTTTTTGTATACTTATTGGCCATATATGTAGTCTCTTTAGAGAGAAATACCTATTAAAATCCTTTGTCAATATTTTAAGTTGATTAGTTACCTTTTTATTGTTGATTTGTGAATGTTTTAATATATTCTGGAATCAAGTCCCTTATCAGCTATATAGTTTGTAAACCGTCATTGTTGTTGTTTTTTTAATTTTTTTCTTATTGTCATTTTATCTTTTGAAGCCAAAACATTTTAATTTTTGATGAGTGTGAGTTATCATCCTGTTATTTTTGTTTGTGTTTTTTGTTATTATAGCTAGAAACCTTTTGTCTTTGTAATGGCACAGAGATTTATACCTATTTTTTTCTTCTAAGAGTTTTATAGTTTCAGCTATTAAGTCTATAAAACATTCCTTTAAAAACATTTTTTGAGAGAGAGAGGATGTGAGTATGCAAGTAGGGGCAGAGCAGAGAGAGAGAAAGTTTTTAAAAAGTTGTTTTTTTTTTTTTTTTTTCAGAGACAGCATGCACATGCAAGTTGGGGAGGCACAGAGAGAGAGAGGGGAAGAGAGAATCCCTAGAGAATCTCAAGATGCTGTGCTTTGTCAGCATGGAGCCTGATGCAGGACTTAATCTCAGGAACCTGAGATCATGACCTGAGCTGAAATCAAGAGTTGGCTGCTTAACCAACTGGCCCTCCCAGGTGCCCCAGTTTCTAATACATTTCAAGTTAATTTTTTATATAGTATGAGGTTGAGGCTTAACGTCATTCTTTTGCATATTGCTCTTCAGTTGTCCTACTACCATTTAGTTTCTTTCCTCAGTAGTGAAATACCTGGCTGTAATTATCCTCGGTGTATTTGATTTGTTAAATAATAGAATGTACATAAGTAATTTTCAGTTTTTTAACCCATATTTCTGCAACAAATACAATAATATTTGTTTGCAGGATTTATTCTTTTAGGTATAATTTACATGTAACAAAATGTATGTAACAAAGATATAGTTCTGTGAATTTTTATAAATTTATACTCATATAACCTACATATATGGTAAAATAAATAATATTTCCATCAAACCAGAATATTCCATAGGATCCTACAGTTTCAGTAC
The DNA here is from genome assembly GCF_003009895.1 of Hyaena hyaena. Lineage (NCBI taxonomy): Eukaryota > Metazoa > Chordata > Mammalia > Carnivora > Hyaenidae > Hyaena > Hyaena hyaena. Next base: position 949,133 of record NW_024081299.1, on the reverse strand, counting down.
CAAAAGGTAACATCTGTTTTAAATATAGACATGGAGAGGCGCAAAATTGAGCAGTTTGAGTCCAGATCTCAGTTTTTTTTTTTAAATGTTCATTTATGTTTGAGAGAGAGAGAGCGTGAGCAAGGGAAGGGCAGATAGAGAGGGAGATACAGAATCCAAAGCAGGCTCCAGGCTCTGAGCTGTCAGCACAGAGCGCAAAGGGGGGCTCAAACTCACCAAGCATGATATCATCACCTGAGCTGAAGTCAGACACTGAAATCGGACGCTCAACCTACTGAGCCACCCATGCACCCTCAGATCTGTTTTTAAATACCAATCTCCACTAAAAGAAACTATGTTTTTTGGAGTGACAGATGATTCCTGCACCAGGACAGGGGAATAAAAGTTGAGCCAGGGACATCATGTGTCAGAAAAAAAAAAAAAATGAAGTATCAAGAATCATGGAGACTTGACAGACTATTTCAGGAATCCGCATGACAGGGTCCACACTGGCCAATCTGGAAAAACTTGAGCACCAAAATGAGTATTTACTGAATTATATCTTATTAAATGGAAGAGAAAAATAGTTATCACACTGACATAAAAATCAATGAATATGTAAATTAAAAATGCAAAGAAGATAAAGGATTTCCTCTTAAAACAATAATACAAAAATTATTTAGAAAGAATATATGAGTTAGAAAATTATCAGTGGATACTACAAGTAATAGATCCATTTTGCTGATGGTACTTTTTGTTTCATTTGTGACATGTAGAAAGTTTAAAAGTTGTCATTTTCATCTTTACAACAAGAACAAGCTGAACAAACTGAAAACAAATTTTCTTAGACCTATCATAGAACTCAACTGGCAGGACATTCTGCTACTCCAAAATCTGGAGATACCATCAAATCCAAGGAGCTTCAGCTAAGATTTGTTTAATTGCAGCAGAAGCCATACTGGTTGGATCTCAGAAGAAATGGTAGTTTTGGCAAATTACTGGAGGCTCAATGTGGATGAACATGAGAGTAAGAAATTCCTGGAAGCTAGAGTTTAAAGGAGGACCCATCACATTTACTTGATTTACAGGAAAAAAAAAATCCCTTTTGAATATGGCAGGGGCCAGGCGAGAGTAATTACTAAAATAAAACCCAGAGTCTTCTCAACAATAAGGCTTACTGTCTAAAAGACAGAGATTTAATCAGACAGCTATAGAATGTCCTCTACTCCATTCTTAAGACCAATCACAACAGAGCTCTAATATAGGAATAGTGGATTACAGGTAGGAAAGTAGCAAGGTATTGACTCTATCGAATGAAGATACTTAGAGAAACATGAAATCAAGAGTAGAGACATAAACATGGAAAATAGAATAATGTGAATGCTCTAGCATATATCTATAGGTACAACAAATATGAATGGAGCCCACTCCTGATGCGATTAACAAACATCTTCACATAACAGGCATTTTTGCCTCCATTTCTATCAACTGGTACATGTTTGCCTTTCAACAAAAAATGACAAAGTAGGCCAAAACACAAGACAAAAATAAAAAAGCCCAGCCTAAAGAAACAAAACAATCATCAGAAGCAAAATAAGATATGACACAGATTTTGAAATTATTAGATAAAGGGGCACCTGGGTGGCTGAGTCCGTTAAGCATCTAACTTCGGTTCATGATCTCACGGTTTGTGGATTTGAGCCCTGTGTCGGACTCTGTGCCGACAGCCAGCTCAGAGCCTGGAGCCTGCTTCAGATTCTGTCTCCTCTCTCTCTGACCCTCCCTTGCTCACATTGTGTTTCTCTCTCTCTCTCTCTCAGAAATAAATAAAACATTAAAAATTTTTAAAAAATAAATTATTAGAGAATTTAAAATAATGATGATTAATTTGCTAAGAGTTTTAAGGGAAAAAGTAAACATGTAAGAATAGAAGCCATATTTAAGAACAATCAAAACACTGGAAGTAAAAATCAATAAAAAATAACAAAAAAGATGCTTATGATACTATGATGTTCTTCAGTAGAGGAAAGAAAGAGAAAAAAAAAAAACCTAGCAGAAAATTAAAAAAAAAACAACACCTTGAAGTAGTAATGGTCAAGAACTTTCCAAAATTACTGGTAGACATCAAACCACAACTCCAGGATGCTCAGAGAACACTAAATGGTGAATATTGCCTATTTTCCTCAACCCCCAAATCTTGGCTTATCTTACTCAAACAGAAGAAAACAAAAAAGACAGAGAAAATCTTGAATGCAGCCTGAGTTGGGAGCAAATTTAAGTGCAGAGGAAGATAGATAAAAATGATCATGGACTTGAAGAAAACCACACAAGGAAGAAGAGAGTAGAGTAAAAAAAAGTGTTGAAAGGAAAACAACACGCACAAGGAATATTTTATACACCATTAAAGAAAATGAGGAAAAAGGGGCGCCTGGGTGGCTTAGTCGGTTAAGCGTCCGACTTTCGCTCAGGTCATGATCTCGCGGTTCGTGGGTTCGAGCCCCGCGTCGGGCTCTGTGCTGACTGCCAGCTCAGAGCCTGGAGCCTGTTTCAGTCTGTGACTCCCTCTCTCTCTAACCCTCCCCTGCTCACGCTGTCTCTCTCTCTCTCCTAGAAATAAATAAAAAAAAATAAAAAAAATAAAACATTTTAAAAAAAAGAAAATGAGGAAAAATACAAACAATTGGAAATTCTGCATAAAGTTTATGAGAGTTTCTTGTATTATTTTTGTACATTTTGGCAGTTTAAAGTTATATCAAGGACTTTAAAACTAAATATAAAGTGTTACCTCAAAATAAAACCTTTGTTCCAATTCACAATCCTGTAGAATTAGGCAAAAAGGGATGTAGAGATCTAACATTTTTCAGGAGATTTCCCTGAAGTAAAGAATAAGAAAAGTGAGGTTAAAGAATAGTGTATGATGAAGTCACCTTGGATGTGAGAAGCATCTTGGGTAGAATTAGGGCAAGATAGAAAGAGGTTTACTTCTGGGATTTGCTGGACAACTGGGCCTATTTTTGCCTTTCCACAAATAGCCCTGATGTTTGAGACATAACCCAGAACATTGTAGGAGCACAATGAGCAGTGCTTCAATTAAAATTCATATCATTCTATTCTGACGAAAACGAGGGAAAAGAGAAGAAAAATGTAAAGTGTTAGTAAGGAAACTGGGAAGTTCCTCTGATCACAGGGTCTCTCAGCATTATATAAAGCACTATTACAGGGTTAATCTTCATATTTGAGCAGAAAAATGTTAATGAGTTTACATTCAACAAAGAGTAAGAAATTACCTATTTCATAAGCATGTAATAAGCAGCAAATGTTTAACTTAAAAAATAAAATATAAATTATATTACCACGTTTATTTTGGATAACTCTTTTTCTACATGGTCAAAATCCAAGTAATCCATGAGTATTTTTCAGTCAAAAATAAGTTTTAAACTTGTGAAAATTTTAAAAGTTTTGCATAAAGGAATCATCCTGTAAGTGACAATTCCTATTTTCAACTCACTTTGTAACTGGTTATATAATCATAAACCCTGTTGAGATGAGCCAAAGCAATAGTTTATTCAGGCAATATAAATTATCTCTGAGCCACTCCATGCTTCTTCCTCTGCCTTCCCTATTAGAGATAATTGATGTAACTCATGTATTACTGGGAATCCTATGAGCCTATAAATAGCATTGCAGTTATCACTTCAAATTTTCAAAAAAGTTTATCAAATCTGACAACCTCCTACAATTCTGTTGTAACTGTAAGTTGATTGTCTTTATTGTGATCTGAAAGGAGAATATAGTTAACTGAAAGAATATGATTAGTTCATTGATTTCTGATTATTTTTCTTGAATTAATGGTTTATATATATATGGTTAGGAATATTAGCGGAAGATATTGAAGTCTCTTAGAGCACATATCAAGAATAACCTCTATGAGGAAAGCCAAGTTGCTCTCTCTTTATGAAGTAGTTGTGCATTAATGAATACAAATATATCTATATTTTTTCCTAAAGAAAGCTTTACACTGGACTGTGAACTTCACCCAAAAAGGGGTGATTTTTTTTATTGACCTTTGTATTTCCAGCATTTAGCACAGTGTCTGGTATAGCACCGTATACCTTGTGGACAAAATCATGAAAGGAAAGAGATAAGGAAAAGGAATGAGAAAGGGAGGAGGGAAAGTTGCTTGAATGGGAGTTCAAGTAAACTAAATCTCATTTTTGTGGTAGTATTTTGAATGGGAATAACATAAGTAGTCCCAGAATGTGTTAATTCAGGATAAAACCAAGAACCATGTGACCTTGAGGCTTCATCATAAGTCAAGTAAATTGAGCAAAATATTTTGTTTTTTGCACTTTAATACCAATTAATTTTTTTAATTCTTATCTATTTTTGAGGCAGAGAGAGAGCATGAGCAGCGGGGCACAAACAGGGGTAGACAGAATCTGAAGCAGGCTTCCAGCTGTCAGCACAGAGCCTGATGTGGGGCTTGAACTCACAAACCGTGAGATCGTGACTGGAGCTGAGGTTGAACGCATAACTGACTGAGCCACCCAGGCTCCCTGCAGTTTAATATTAATTATAGCCAACTTTTATGGAATAAAAAAAATACAAGTTCTCCAGGAAGTCTGGAGGGAGAATAATTGAAATGTTTTCCGTTTCAGAAATGTTTTGTCTGCTCTTGGGAAGCAGTCAAATATAGAGGTAAAGAGTGTGAGCTTGGGAAGCAGCCCATTGTCATGCATTCCTTGACACTTGTCACTGAGGTAAGATCATAATGCCTCTGTTTCAGCATGGATAGAATGAAAGTAATCCATACCTAAACCCAAATCATCTTTTGGTTATCAAGCTTTGTAAAACTTTCTGCTAATCTATTGGGTATTTCAGGATGTCTTCTTGAGTTTTCATTTGCATTTAGCTGAAGTAAATGAGATGAAGCATCTCTTCATTTGTTATTGGAAATTTAAATTTCATCTTTTATTAGCTCTGATTGAGGTCTTTTGCCTTTTTTTTCCTATTTCAGTTCAGATTACTTATCTGATTTTTTTTGAGGTTCTAGAGTTGATCACTTAGCTCAGTTATATTCAAATTTGTTGAATTTTTCTTAAATAAAAATAAATATGAATTACTTTTAAAGTACCATTATTATAAATATTTTTATTGATACTCGAGTTCCAAAAGATATTTAGTTCCCAGAATAATTTCTTGATGAATTTATATAATATTTAGAAAGTTTTCAAGCATTTTGAAATACAACTTAACTGTCTTAAAGATCTGAGTTTCTGACATGTATCCTTTTTCTTCTTTCTGAAGAATTTTTAACATTTCTTGCAAGGCAGAATTACTAGCCATAAACTTCCTCAATTTTTGTTTGTATGGGAAAATTTTTATGTCACTTTTGAAAGATAATTTGCCTTTGCCTTCTTTGACATGAAATGCTAAAGCTAGCTGGACTTGGATATTTCCTTGCTGCTAGGTCAATTGCTCTCAAAAAAAAAAAAAAAGTTTCCCGTAAAGCACATCTTGTTATGAAGAACAGAATGCTCTGGTATATTTCAAGCCAGTTAATTTCCCTCCTTCTTCTGGAATGGTGATGGCATTTTTGTATGATATTCATTTTAAGAACTTAGTCCCAACTCTTGCAGGCAAAACACAAAATTGTTTTCAACTCTCAGACTTGCCCACACTGAGCCTCCAGCTATTTGTCAGTTACAGTTTAGGTTTTCCTACCCCAGCACTGGTTCCCAAAGAAGTTTCTGATCATGGATTTATGCTCTAATAAATTGTTATTCCCTGTATTCACCTGTCTCTCCACTTTTGGGAGGAGTGAATTCACTTTTGCCCAGTGAATTCACTTCTTTGTCGGATCCAGGAATATTGGTTGATATTTCAACATTTTACTTGTTAGTATGGAGCAAGGATTTACAAGCTCCTAACATGCCAGAACAGAAATCAAAAATCCATTTTTTGAAATCTTAGTATAATTATTATTTGTTTTCTTTCATTTGTTCTACAAATACGTATTTGTATTTGTTGTGTGCCAACCACTATGTTAGATGTAATAGAGGTAGGTATAAATGCATGTAGCTCTTAAACTCTATTGTTATTTCCTACACAGATATATTTTTGTCAAAAATCATTATCATTTAACAAATGTGTCTCAGAACAATATTACAGGTTAGTTAACTTTCTATTGGATGCATATCTAAATAGGTTTGAAATGTTTTATATGTCAGTCTTAAAAATTTCTAGTACATACTTTGTTTTTGTTTTTTTTTTTTTAAATTTTTATTTCTTGGAGAGAGAGAGACAGCGTGAGCAGGAGAGGGTCAGAGAGAGAGGGAGACACAGACTCTGAAATAGGCTCCAGGCTCTGAGCTGGCAGTCAGCACAGAGCCCGACGCGGGGCTCGAACCCACGAACCGCGAGATCATGACCCAAGCAAAAGTTGGACGCTTAACCGACTAAGCCACCCAGGCGCCCCATAGTACATACTTTGATCAAATGAATTAATCAATGATGTAACAGAGTTCTGTTTATTTAATGTATAGAAAGTATAACTATTATTTTAATATACTAATTTGATATACTATGCATGCATTATACCCAGATATTGTATATACATTTTGTTATCACTGTGATACTTTATTATGTATTTTATGCTTTTATATACTTATACTACATATACATATATACTTCTAATTTAAGTTTTATGCAATTGTAGTAAATATCAGAAAATATAACTGATATTTTCATCTGACAACATTCTATCTAGTCTGTTAATCATTTTAGTAATATCACAATGCACGAATCTCATGACATTCATAAAAAATCGCAGTTACTCACCTTGTAACTTTGATACTCTTTGCCTTTGATAGCCTTGATAGCTTCAAATTCTAGAATTCTTCATATGCTTTAGATTTCTTTGAAAATCAGAGAGAAAATAAAAACAAAAAAGAAGGAATAAATTTTTAGTACCTTTCAAGCCCCCAGGATCCCTAAGGCAATATTAGATAAGATATTATATATTGTATTGAATCTATTACTAATTTTTGCTGCTTTTTTACATTACTTAATAATAGATAATAACTTTTAAGTCCCTCATATGACTGTTTTTCTCTATTTAAAAAGATATACTTAGATTTTATATAATGTATGGAAGTTATTGCTTCAAAATATGGTATAATTAAGAAACACTTTCTCTATTTTTTTGATAGGATCTTTTTTCAGTCCCAGTCCACGACCATCTAGCCCTTCACTTGCCATTTTATACCTATTACAGAGATACAGTGGAGGTTTGGGTGTGTCCTTTTTAAAACGTTCCCCAAAATAAAAATATACCCCCATATAAAGAAATGGGAGACTTGTCTGTCTCTCATCTTGACAAGTTTGGCATATCATTTGTTTTCTCTCTCATGATGAAGCGGTCATTTTAGACCTTGATACAGTTTTCTCTTTGAAGGTAAACTGTCTCTTTATGAATTATTCTTTCAGTAGAATACATGTATATACACTTAATTATTTCTGTTTCTCAGTTCTTGATCGTCATCTATGAGAGAGGAAAAAGAGTATCAGGAAGTAGTGTTGTATCACAAGTGAATTTTCTAAAATAATATATTTTCCCTGTTGGCACACTTTTTTTTCTGCTCTAGATTATCTTGGGAAATGCATGACTGATTTCTTTTATCATGATAGCTTCTATTCTTTTCTTTAATTTTAATATGTGACAGGTTAAGATTGGAAAGGTGGAAAATTCCATCCCGAAGAATGGCTAGGTACCTCAAAAAGAGAAAAACACTATAAACGTTTTAAATGATATAAAGATGAACTGGGATGAAAATACATTCAGATTAGAAAATCTGACATACTTATTTTTAGGTGTAGTAATTGTTGGCTATACATATTAATAAAGGGTATGTAGTGCTAGAATAGAAAACATACTGCATTTTACAAACTATCTTGGGATAGACCGCAAAGCTCACAGCAATTACCATCAATGTAAATGTATTTTTATCTTTTCTGTTGTTTCGTTCAAAGAACTCAAGTTTACCTTTGGAGCTCGTAACAAGTACTTTGTTGTGAGACATAGATAATACCAGTGGACTACATCATGTATAGTAAAAATAGTATCCAAGATTTTTTCTAAATTTATTATTTTATTTTACTGTAATTCTTGTCCCTTAGTCTTAGTTATTGACAAATACTAAGCCTTAAAGTATGTTTATAAAGTAAATAAGCTACATTACTTAAATAGTACTTGTTTTTAATTAAAAAGATTCATCCTTTAATTCTTTCCAGTTCTACAGTGAATGGCAAGCAACTGAAAGTCTGATATTAAGTGTAACTCTTCCAGACTTAAATAAATTCAAACAATCTGTGTAGAGCATAGCTTGAACAAAGGTTACTTGTCTTATGATTGAAATGTAAGCAGTATGAAACATAAGCAGTATGAGTTAACACCTCTCTACTCTTAATCCCTGAATATTGTTCTGGTTTATAAAGCTTGGAGAGGAAAGAAATATTTGTGGGGAGATAATCTCTGGTTTTCAAAAGATACTATGTGCCATGTTAATACTCAGAACTCCTGCCAAATGATTTTTATTATTCCTTCAAAATTTTACTAATTTTCTAATACATACAAAATATGCTTTAGTTTCACAGGATGTCAAATGGATAAATTTTGGTCTATACACTTAAGAAATTAAGAGACATTAAGCAAGTAGAAAATGAATAATTACAATGTAATTAGTAAATGATAAAAGATTATGAATGAAATCGAGGAGGGGCAAAAAAGTGACCAAGTTGACGTGGATACAGTTGGGGTTGAAGGAAAGAAGTCATAAAAGATCATTATAGAACCTGGGAAATTGCATATTATCATGAAGTACAGTTTTTGCGTTTTTGGAGAATTTTCATATTTTAGATTAAAAATATTTAAAATAATCTTTGTCACTCCTTTTCATTAGATTTCATGCTTTCTGTTTCTAATGCCTTTGGGCATGCACAGACTATGCTAGTGTTACACAAGACACAAAAAACAGGGTGTAAAAATAATCTCCTATCACTTCATTTCCATAATGAAACTACTTAGCAGATGACATTCTAATATTTGGAAAGGCAGATATCAATAAAATGCCCTTCAAAAGAGAAAAGTTGATTGGTTGGCTGTGCTTCATTTTCTTGTTCATTGATACAGAAAGTTCAGAATAAGTATGTTTGTTTATTTAAGTGTGTAAACTCTTCCTTTGATAGCAGAGGTAGGGATAAGCTCACCAATAATGTTTGATTTTAAAGCAACAGACATCTGAATGTTTTAAAGGTAGACTCTGATCATGCATAGTAGTATTCTTTGTTCTTGCTAGGTTAATTGAATTTCAAAGACTGTCTCTTAAACTGATTAGATTATAAATTTTATCCTCAGTTTTGCTGAATAATATTTTTTCAGTGAATTAATTCCCTAGGAACTAATTGAAGTAGTGGCAATATTTTGGATAGCATCTTTACTTCCTTGATTGTATATTTTTATATAAGTAAATTGCTTATGAAACTGGGAATTTCTGTTTCCAAGACCATAATAAAAAACAGGGTAATTTCCACAATGGGTAGAGTAAGATATCCATATCTGACTTTTAAAAGCTGAGTCAATAAAGCCTTATTAATTAATATATGTCTATGTTTTGTAAAATTCTTTGGAAGATTAACTAGCATTTTTTTAATCTAATGCATTTTCCTAAATTAAAAGAAAATTGTTTTCCATGAGATAAATTTTTTATTCAGCTGTTTTTGGATTTTAAGAGAGCCTTGCTGACATGGATTTTGAGGCACTGTCAGAACTGGGGTTGGGAGGAGGGCAGGAATGGGAATGCTATAGTTAAAGAGCAACATCATTTATTCAGGAAAGAGGAGAGGCATTTATTGTGCTATATATTTGCATTTGTAAAGTGAAGCGATGTACAAGTTGAATTCCATAACAAGTATGGTTATATCATGGTTTCAGAAAGACACTTGAGCCTTCTTTTCCGGTCTATATGTTTGCCATTTAGCTCTTAGACACTTCAGGAAGTCAGTAGCAATTAGGAAATATCTTCAAATACTTGGCCCACTTGTTCTCTCTGTAGAAAGAGACATCAATTTATGCTATTCAAATTATAGCTAAAATTACTCAGATAATCGTTCTTTATCCATATTGTTATTTATCCATGTATTTTTCATTTCTTATGTTTTTCTCACATTAGAGTTTATTTAAGTGGGACTGCTTTGAAAATGACATTTTAAAAAATGTTTATTTATTTATTTTGAGAGAGAGAGACAGAGAGCATGAGTGGGGGAGGAGCAGAAAGGAAGAAACAGAGAGACAGAACATCCCAAGGAGGCTCTGCGCTGTGAGCATAGAGCCCAACACAGGGCCCAGTCTCCAGAACCGTGAGATCATGACCTGAGGCAAAATTAAGAATCAGGTGCTCAACTGCCTGAGCCATTTAGGTGCCTCCAAAATGATAAAATTTAAAACTACATGCCTTTGAATTTTTTTTTTCATAGTTGTGTCGCCTCTGTCACTTATCAAGGTCAGTATACTCTGATAGTTATTAAGCTTTCTTGTGCACAATAATTCCCTGGGGAATTGCTTTATATGACTAATTCTTGTGCTTCATTCATAATTACTGGTTAGAATCACAAGGTGTTGTCTAAGAATCTGCTTTTTAATAAGTTCCATAGGAAATTCCAATTCAAATAATTTGGAGATCACACTTGGGTAGTTACTGACATCACCCCATTTTGTATTTTGAGTTGAGATCTACCCATTTAGAAGTCTCATAAATCACATACAAAAAATATCTTCAGCATGAATCATCTTGTGCATTAGTTTAACATTTTAAATTTAAATCTTTGTCCTTTCTTATTGTGATCCCAGTAAGCTGTAGTCACTTCCATCCGTCTATTTTCTAGCTAACATCTGTGTAAAAGGCTTCTTCCCACACTAGCAGCTTGTATGCCAGCCAGTCACAGAACTACCAAGTTTGGAATGCTATTCTTATATAATTGCTGCCTGTGGAAGATGGTACTGCTGTGCAGAATGCTAGTTCATTACTTATGAGTTAGATGGAACTTGAGGATTGAAACAAGAAACTCTTCATTTCCTTCAATTCAACCAGAGCCTCCACTGCTCTTATATAGGGGGATGATTCCAATTGCAAAATCAGGTGAGCACACCCACACAGAGCGCATCATTCACTAGCAGCAGGTCATCTCCTTTTCTCCCTCCAGCTTAGCTCCATGGGACTGCCAGCTGCAGAGCAAATGTAGAACAGCCCTCTTGCATAGAAGACTGATTTCTACTGAGTGGGAAATTGATGAAGATTGTGTGATTCTAGTCAATTTCACTCACAATGGGTAAGAAGTGCGTGTGCACAAGCTGGTGTGACACTTTCAGAGCAGCTGCTGCCCTTTACCTGAGCCTGGTAAAGTTGCACAAAGGAAAATGGAGCAGATAAGAAACAGGGAGGCAAATATGCAAGCTTATCTAATTTCCTACCTTTTCATACTAAGAATTTCACATGTGGTCATAGTTTTACCTATGGTAAACACTCAAATGGTTCATAAAATTTCAAACAATACAGGATTTATTTTCAGTATACTGCACAAGGGAACACATTTTTTAAATTTTTTGTATTTTTAAAAATTTCTTTTCAGAATAACAGACCACCAGTGAATCATGTGCCTTTTTAAGGATTGTAGATAACAATTTATTTCAGTGCAAACACTGTTAGAAGTTGGCAGAATTAAATGTCTAACTTGACAGTGTAACCTCAGTAGAAAGTATAACAACAATAGAAAGTATGTTTTCTGCAGTTCTCTGTCAACCCTCCATACCATCTTCAACTAACACAGTTATCTACCTGCACACAGAGCTAACCAGTTATCCAGAGTCCCGGGAAGGGAATTGTCCCTGAGGCCTCTCCCTTTCCCCCAGGGATCTACCATCTTTTCTGCATCTGCATTTTTATTCATGATACTTGCTCTCTTCCCCTAGACTACAAATGTGCTCAAGTCTATTTTGGAACAATACACACACATACTCACTTATATTTTCCTCTCCAGCTACAGCTTGCTTGCGCACTCTCTTATGTGCATTCTCTGTCTGTCTCTCCCACTTTGCAACTAAATTCCTTCAGAGTTTTTTGGTATATTGTCTTTAACCTATTAACATGTATGTATGTTCCCCTGACTCTACTAAAATTTCTCTGGATAATCAGTTCACCGGTGCATTCTATATTTTGAAGAACAGTAGATACATTTTATTTTGATTCACTTCATTCAATATTGTTAACCATAATTTTCCCAAATAACTTGCCTACTGAATTTTGTGACACCATTCATTCTGCATTCTTCTCTATTTAGAAATTACTTTTTCTCTATTTTTCTGGACTCCTCTTTTTTCTATTAATTAAATAATTAAATTCTGGTATTTCCTAGAGTTCTTACCTTAGCTCTTTCCTCTCTGCAATTATTCTTATAGTCTTACTATAAACACTATCTTATTGACTATACATATGCTATGGCAGGCACCAAATTCCACATTTGTAGAATACCAAGTGGGCCTATCCCTTCTTTTCCATTTGACCCTATGTAAAATGTCTTCCCCTCATTAGTTTTTTAATCTCTCAGAAAATATCAGCACCAGCCTTTCAATCACTAAATCTAGAAATCTCAAAAGCAATCTTGATTTATGTTTTTCCCTCATTATTTCTGTTTAAAAATAAAATCCTGTCAATTTGGTCTCAATGTTTTCTTGATTCTCTTACTCTTTCTTCCTATGTCCACTATAGTCCTTTAAGCCCTCATTATCAGTTACATCACCTTGGTACAAGCTCCTCTTTGCCTACAGAATTGAAGCAAAATTCCTTAACATGTTCCTTAAAACTTTCATGACATATCCCTGCCCGTACTCTTTTCCTGCCTGTTTTTCACTTTCATACTCTAGTAGGAACAATCTTTTGATGTTTTTAGGAAACATCATGTTACTTGATGCTTTTGAAATATATACATTTTTTCCCTTTGGTGGTAAACCATTTCATATATTGTTCCTATTTTTCAGTTAGCTATTCCCAACTTTTGAGCTATTCATCTCCAGAAAAATTTCCTGAATCCCAAGCTAGATTGAACCCTGCTGATGACTAAAAAAAGAAAGATGGATAACATTATGAATATTTCCCCCCAAGAAACTCAAATTACTTTACTATGAAAATATTCACATTTTTACTAAATGTGTCTATATGAGAAAAGCAAATGTCATCATTAACATTAAAAATTTTCATAGCTGTAAAATCTGACTTCCTTTCTGTAGAATTATATTACCCTAAGATTTTGTAAGATTTTTCTGTAGCATAAATGGGCATTTCTCTTTCTCTGGAAAATACGTGTCTGTGTTATAAAGGTCTATGTTACCTTTATAGATCTGGGTAAAGTCATGTAACACTCACCTGTGTTCATGTTCTGTGGGCTGGGCTGGGGCTGTGGATCTGGAAGAAACACAAAACAAAACAAAAGCTACATGAGCCTATGTTTTCCAACAACTAGAACTACTTAGTTGAAAATCTCCAAAATATGGCCATTTCACTTATAACAACCATTAGAGAATCAGGATTCATTGATCAAATGACAACTGATAAATTAGGAAAATAAATAATTTTGTTCAATCTATTTTCAAAAAAAATAAATCTTTGTACATCCAAATATTTTCAGTGAAGAGTATTTGGTAACCACCAATTTTTTTTTTTTTTCACTATGATCCACGACCACAATCTGATTTTATAAATTAGAAAATATAAAACTCTACAAAGGAGACTTCTAGTATTAGATCTGACATGTAATGAACTTGGCAGACATTACTCTTGTTCTTACAACAGGAAAGTGATGGACAGACTTAATATCAATGGCTCTACATGGATTCATCAGAGGCCAAACCATCACACCAAAACCTGTAGAGATGTACTCATCCAAAGACACATAGTTAAGATTTGCTTTATCTGGAGCAGAAGCTGTTGGAACAGTAAACTGATGGGAAACTTAAATGGTAATTTTGATAAATTACTCTAGACTGGTAGAGAAAACTTGTGAAAGTCACAGTTCTGTGATACAGCCTACTAAAAACAATGAGACTTAATTATGTTTTGGAGAGATTCCTTTCTCCCAACGCCTTTCCACCATGGCTCCAATCAAGCATTATAGCTGAAGGATCTGTTAGACATAGACTTTCTAGAGAGGAGTACTTAGAAGTGCCCAAAGTCAAGGTGAGACAAAAATGAAGAAACCAGAGAAATGTGAAGCCTCTGGCACCTGTAGTTCTAGCAAGCTTTAAGTAGACTCTGGTTCCTAGCTATATTAACATAGAATCTCATACTAAAAACTTCCTTTCTTTAGTCTCTATTAGTCAAAACTACTGGCTTTCAATAACACTGAGAACCAAAAAAAAAAAAAAAATTACAAAGCATGCCTAGGGGAAGGACAACTCAATAGGTAGAGGAATCATTAAAGCCAGAAAAAGATGTACCACAGATATTGGCATTATTAACAAGGCATTTAAAATAACTACGGTTAATTTGCTAAGGACTCCAGTGGGGAAAGTATAGACCATGCAGGAACAGAGTGGGAAAGTAAGCAGAAAGATGGACACTTTAAGAGGGAATTAAGAAAATGCTGGAGGGAAAAACAACAACAACAACAACAACAACAACAACAACACTGTAACAGAAGTAAAGAATATCTTCAATGATCCTATCAGTAGACTTGATATGGAAGAGACGTAATCAAGTATATGGAAGATACAGGTCAAAAGAAACTTCAGAAAGTAAAATACAAAGAGAAAGAATGAAAAACAACAAACAGACAAAAACTGGGATAATTTCCAAAAGTCTAACATACATATAAGTTCACTACCTAAGCAGAAAAATTAGAGAACAGATTAGGATACATATTTAGAAATATAATGGCTGAGAAATTTCCAAAACTATTAACAGACACTGAGCCACAGTTTCACAATGCGCAGAAAATAAGCAGGGAATAGCAAACAAAATTAAATTAAAACAGTAACAACAAAAAAACCTCCATATGAATGTAAAACAAAAACTATGTATAAAAAACAAAGACAAAATGAAATTTAAGAGAAGCTAGAGGTAAATCAAAACAAAATACCTTACCTATATAGAAGCATGAATATAAATTATAGTGGATTTCTATTCAGAAATGTGCAAGAAAGAAGAGAGCCATACTCTATATGGAAAATTTAAAAGAAAGAAACAATCCTAGCAACCTAGAATTATATATACAGAAAGAAATATTCTTTAAAAACAAAGGAGGAATAAAGATTTTCTCAAAAAAAAAAAAAAACCTGAAGGAATTTATTACATCAGACCTTCCTTCCCTGCAAGAAATGATGTTATTCAGGAGGAAGAAAAATATTACAGGTTCAACCTTGGTTTAAAGAAAGAAAGCATGTCAGAGAAGGAACAAATAAAGTTAAAAAAGCTTTCAAATTACTATTCTTAACTGATCATAAAGATCTTGTTTAATGTAATGATAGTAGCAGTGTATTTAATAAAAATACCATATCGGTAAATGAAATGAGTAACAGTGAGATCATAAGGGATGGGAAGATTTTGAAAACACTCTGTAATAAAGTGCCTGTCCTACACATCAAGCAATATAGGGCAATTTGAAACTGTGTTTAGATTAGTTGAAATGTATTTATAAATATTAGGGAAATAACCAAAAAAAAAAAAGTTTTAAAGAACTATAGACTTCTGACTTCATCTTTGATATGTAAAGAGATTGGAAGTCACGACTCATCTTTTGAACAAGAAACACTGAACAAATCAGAAATCAATGAACAAATTGATTTACATACATACATATGTACATACATATTGACTGAAATACATTAAGAGATAAAATTTTGTTAAAATGATCAGAAAATTGGGGTCACATAGCAAAATCTCCAATCCCAAATCTAGAAATACATTGGAAAATCAGAGATGCAAGTCTGAGCTGCTAACCTGGGGCATATGCCCACAGAGCTATAAACTGATAAGAACATTTAAAAGGTAATGTTAATTACTTGCTGAAGGATGCGTGTGGACTAGTGTGAGTGAGAATCTCTTGGGAGCTGTAATCTTATCGGGACCCCTATATTTACTTCAGAGAATGCCTCTAGGTTCTCGAAGTGAAGAGCTAAGAAAGATCTCTTTGTGGGTATGGCAAAGGGATAGAAACAGTAATCACTGTAAAATATACTCAGAGCTTTCTCCATAGCAATGTCCAATCTCAAGGGAAAGGGCTTTTCTGGAGATTTATCTCAGTGTAGGAAATAATCTTTCCACTTCAGTACTCTCTAACCTTTAAAAAAGAAGTGCTATACTATTTGCAAAATACTTGTGAGGGTCACAAGTAGAGACAAGAGTCAGATGACAATAAGCTGGAGGTTTAATCATAAGATTAAACCCACTTCACACCTATCTGTAGTTAACTACAGGACTCCAGAATAAAAAGAGTGGATCACAACTGAAAGAACTATAAATCACAGTCTCTTTCTTCCAAAGTCAGAGACAGAGAGAAGAGGAAAGCAAGGACACCAAAAGAATTTGAAAGCTCTGGTGCCTGTAGGTAGTGCAAACATTCCACACAACCCAGTTCATAGCCAGATTAACATAAGCCCTCACACTAAAGGTGTATTTAATGCAGTTCCTGTATACTTAAAACTACGTGTTCAAAGCAGAAGAAATCTTTGAAATTAGAGTA
This sequence comes from Hyaena hyaena, assembly GCF_003009895.1. Lineage (NCBI taxonomy): Eukaryota > Metazoa > Chordata > Mammalia > Carnivora > Hyaenidae > Hyaena > Hyaena hyaena. The sequence continues at coordinate 932,366 of NW_024081299.1, read as the reverse complement.
GCTGACATGATAAGATGCTCAACATCACTCATCATCAGGGAAATACAAATCAAAATCACAATGAGATACCACCTCATACCTGTTAGAATGGCAAAATTAACAACTCAGGAAACAACAGATATTGACAAGGATGCAGAGAAGAGGGAAGCTCTTTTACACTATTGGTGGGAATGCAAACGTGTGTAGTCTCTCTGGAAAACAGTATGGAGGTTCCTGAAAAAGTTAAAAATAGAACTAATCTTGGGGCCCCTGGGTGGTTCAGTTGGTTAAGTGTCTGACTCTTGGTTTAGGCTAAGGTCATGATTTCTCAGTTCATGGGTTTGAGCCCGGCATCACACTCTGCACTGACAGCATGGGAACCTGCTTGGGATTCTCTCTCCCTCACTCTCTGCCTTTCCCTTACTCATGCTTGCTCTCTCTTTCTCAAAATAAATAAACTTAAAAAAATAGAACTATCCTATGACCCAGCAAATACTACTAGATATTTACTCAAAGGATACAAAGATACTGATTTGAAGGGGCACATGCACCTCAATGTTTATAGCAGCATTATCAAGAATAGCCAAACTATGGAGAGAGCCTAAATGTCCACCTACTGATGAATGGATAAAGAAGATATGAAAATAACCACAACTTTTAGCCATCAAAAAGGATGAAATCTTGTCATTTGCAACAACATGGATGGGGGTAGAGTGTATTATGCTAAAGAAAATAAATTAGAGAAAGACAAATACTGTATGATTTCACTCATATGTGGAATTTAAGAAACAAAACAGATGGACATAGGAGAAGGAAGAAAAAAAAGACAGGGAGGCAAACCATAAGAGACTATTAACTATAAAACAGGTTTGCTGGAGGGAAGGTGGGTGGAGGATGGGCTAAATGGGAGATGAATATCAAGGAAAACACTTGTGATGCACACTGGGTGTTAAATGTAAGTGATGGGGGGCGCCTTGGTGGCTCAGTCAGTTAAGCGTCTGACTTCAGCTCGGGTCATGATCTCACAGCTCGTGGGTTCAAGCCCTGCGTCGGGCTCTGTGCTGACAGCCAGCTCAGAGCCTGGAGCCTGTTTCCAATTCTGTGCCTCCCTCTCTCTCTGATCCTCCTCTGCTCACGCTGTCTCTCTCTCTCAGAAATAAATAAAACATTAAAAAAATGTAAGTGATGAATCACTAAATTCTACTCGTGAAACCAGTATTACACTTTATATTAACTAATTTGGATTTAAATTAAAAAAAAAGTAAATATATGTAGTGTAATATTGGTTTCATGAGTAGAATTTAGTGAATCATCACATATACAACACCCAGTGCTCATCCCAGCAAGTACCCTCCTTAATGCCCATCTCCCATTTAACCCATACCCCTCCTAATACCCATCTAACAGCTCTCAGTTTATTCTCTGTATTTAAGTATCTCTTATGGTTTGCCTCCCTTTCTCTCTTCATCTTAATTTCCCTTAACTTTCCCTATGTTCATCTGTTGTGTTTCTTACATTCCACATATTACTGAAATCATATGATATTTATCTTTCTTTGACTGATTTTGCTTAGCATAATATATTCTGGTTCCATCCATGTTATAACAAATGGCAAGATGCATTCTTTTTGATTGCCAAGTAACATTCCATTGTGTGTGTGTGTGTGTGTGTGTGTGTGTGTTTACATAATCCATTCATCAGTCGATGGCCATTTGGACTTTTTCAATAATTTGGCTATTGTTGGTAGCACTGCTATAAATATTGTGGTGCATGTGCCCCTTTGATCAGCATTTTGGTAAATGTTGATACTACCCAAAGAAATCTACACTTTCAGTGCAATCCTCATCAAAATAAAACCAGCATTCTCCACAGAGCTAGCACAAACAATCCTAAAATTTGTATAGAACCACAAAAGACCCCAAATAGCTAAAGTGATATTGGAAAAAAAAAAAAAAAAAAAAAACAGAGTGGGAGGCATCACAATTCTGGACTTCAAGCTGTATTACAAAGCTGTAATCATCAAGAGAGTATGGTACTGGCACAAAAACAGACACTTTGATCAAGGGTACAGAATAAGGAACCCATAAATGGACACACAATTGTATGGCCTACTCATCTTCAACAAATCAGGAAAGACTATCCAGTGGGATAAAAGTCTCTTCAGCAAAAGTTGCTGGGAAACACCAGACAGCAACATGGACAAAAATGAACCTGGACCACTTTCTTACACCATACACAAAAATCAACTCAAAATGGATGAAAGACCTAAATGTAAGACAGGAAACCATAAAAATCCTAGAGGAGAAAACAGGCAACAATCTTTTTGACTTTGGTTGCAGGAACTGCTTACCAGACATGTCTCCCAAAGCAAGGGAAACAAGAGCAAAAATGAATTATTGGGACCTTATCAAGATAAAAAGCCTCTGCACAGCAAAGGAAACAATCAACAAAACTAAAAGGCAATGAACAGAATGGGTAATGATATTTGAAAATGATATATCAGATAAAGTGTTAGTAACCAAAATCTATAAAGAACTTACCTGTCAGAATAGCTAAAATTAACAACTCAGGAAACAACAGATGTTGGTAAAGATACAGAGAAAGGGGAACACTTTTACACTGCTAATGGGAATGCAGACTGGTGCAGCCTCTCTGGAAAACAATATGGAGTTTCCTCAAAAAAATTAAAAGTAGAATTACCCTACAACCCAGCAATGGCACTACTGTGTATTTATTCAAAGGATACTATATATATTAAAAAGAGAGAGAGTAGCTGAGAAGTTTCCAAAGCGAATGATAAAAACAGATTAAGGAAGTTCACTAAACATCAAACGGGCTAAATACAAACAAACAAACAAAAGAATATAAGCATGTTTAAACAACAAGAAATCAAAGACAAAGGAAAGATGTTGAAAGAATAACAGGAGAAAATTCAAGGATAAAAAATAAATTAGATTCCTAATCAGTAACCATATGAGCAAGAGAAGAATAGAAAGGAATTTTTAAAGTGTTGAAAGAAAGAAACCAGCAACATAGAAATCTATACCATAGAAATTTTCCTTTTAAAATTAAGGAGGAAGAAAACTTTTCTGACAAAGAAAAACTGAGGAAATTCATTTCCAACAGACTTGACTTGCAATAAATGTTAAAAAGAGATCTTCATGGAGAAGGAAAATAAGTCAACTACGTCAATCCATACAAAGAAAAGACTATTAGATAACAACTATATGAAATTAAAATAAAGTATTTTAATTTTTACTCTTTTTAAATTTTATTTATTTATTTTGAGAGAGAGAGAACAAACAAGGAAGGGACAAGGAAAGAAGGAGAGAGAGAATCCCACGCAGGCTCTGGGCTCTCAGCACAGAGCCAGATGTGAGGTTCAATGCCATAAATCCTGAGATCATGGTCTGAGCCAAAATCAAGAGTCTGATGCTTAATTTACTGAGCCACCTGATCACCCCTTAATTTTTATTCCTTATGAATGTAAAGATTTACTGAGTACAATAGTTGAAATAACAATAGTAATGGTGTGTTGGACATTTAAAGCATTGAGTTAAGTGAGTTAAATTACAACAGTCCACAAAGAATGGGAAAGAGTAATACAGAATGATCTGCTATAAGTGAGTGGTATAACTGATACAGTATTACTTGAAGATTGACTTGTACTAGTTCAAATTTATGTTGAAAATTCAAGGACAGCCCTTAAAAACTTTTTAAGTATGGCATAATATAAAATGCTCAGTTAAACCCAAAGTATGCAGGGAATCATGGAAGAAAAAAACAGAATCAAGGATCAAATGAAAAAACAGAAAACACAGCAAGGTAGCTATTAACTGAATTAATTATGTCACTGATCACATTAAAGGTTAGTGATCAACATACACCTATTAAAAGAGAGATTTTGTCAGAGTAAATAAAAAACTGAAACCAAGTAGATGTTGAATACAAAAATTGTACCTAAAATATAAAGATTCAGCTAGGTTCATTGTAAATGTATAGAGAAAGGTATACCATGCTAACAGGAATCAAAGGACTTATGGTTACTAACAGTTAGTATCAAGAAAATATAACAAGGGTATTACATAATTAGAAAGAATTGTTTTCTAAAAAATCATAGCATTCCAGATATGTATGCACATAACAAAAGTGACAAAGAATGTGAGACCTAAACTATGGAACTGAAAAGAAAAACCAAAAATCTTCATTAATTATATAACTATATATATATATATATTACATAAATATATATTATTATATTTAATTGGTAACTTCAGTGCCCTATTTTAGCAATTAATAGATCAAGCAAGAAAATATTCAGTAAGGACAAAGATGACCTGACTATACATTAATTAATTTGGCCTAATTGACATTTATGCAATACTGTATCACAACAAAATACCTTCTCCACAGGTTAACATGGAACATTCCTGAAAATACACCAAACTCCAGACTATGAAACACACTGTAAAAAAAATTAAATGGATGGAGATTTTGCATAGTATGTTTTTAGATCAAAACTTATTAAACTAGATATCAATAATAAAAAAAGACCCAAGTGTTGGGGCACCTGGGTGGCTAAGTCGGTTAAGTGTCTGACTGCCGGCTCAGGTCATGAATTTGCTTTCCTGAGTTTGACTTCCCTATCAGGCTCTGTGCTGACAGCTCCTCTTTGGTGGAACCTGCTTCCTCTCTTTCTGCCCCTCCCCTGCTCACACTCTGTCTCTCTCTCTGTCTGAAAAGTAAAAAAAAAAAAAAAAAAAAAAAAGATTTAAAAATTTTAAAAAAATATTTAGAAATTAAACAACACACTTGCAACACATGGATCAAAGATGCATCTAAGAAGAAATTAAAAAGTATTTGAACTAAATGAAAATAAAACTAGTATATGTTTATTGTCACTGAAATGTACACTTAAAATTATTAAAATGGAACATTTTATGTTATGTTTTTATTACCACAATTTAAAAACTCATAAGAAAGTGTCAACTTTTAAAAAGAACAAACAACATTACTGGTTAAAGAAAGTAAATAAAGACCAGTCATTTGTTGTAACAAAAATACAACAAGTTTCTCATTCACAATAACAAGCTGGAATAAAGAGAAAACAATATAAACATATATTTACAGAATTTTATCTTCACAGAGGAAGTAATATGCAGTAATCAAATAATTCAGAGCTACATATGTTTATATGGATGATCTAAAAAAATCAGCTGACTGCATCATATGAACTGAAGGGTGTCATTTATGCACTGTATCATTATAAATTGCAAAATGACTTTGTTGAGATATAACTGTTTAGAAATAAAGCCAAAATGCAAAACAAATATAACATTCGTGACTGGAAATGTGAGTACAGCTTTGTGGAGGAGGGATAAAGGAGAGAAATATGAAATCTATTATATTCATACCTAATAATGATATTTTATGTATACCTATTTTTTAGAAAGATGAATATGAATAGCAGAATATTAGAATTTGAAAGAATTGAGTGGCTGGTAAAATGATATTTTCTATATTATCATATAATCTCATCTCTATGTTTGGGACATTTCATAATTTAATAAAAAATAATTAGAAAAAACATAGGTAGCCACAAACAAGATAATCGAATACACACAAAGACACACCACCCAAAGCCAGCACTAAAATCCATGGGATAAATACAGCTTTCCTATTAAGAAAAATTAGAAGAAATTTAACCTTCACCAATAGTTAATATAATTTCAAACATTATATTTATTTATTTCTGAAGTTTACTTATTTATTTGGAAAGGGAAAGACATACCACAAGTGGGAGAGGGGCAGAGAGATAGGGGGAGAGAGAATCCCAAGCAGGCTCCATGCTGCCAACACAGAGCTTGATGTGGGGCTCAATCTCACAAAACCATGGTGTCATGTTCTGAGCCAAAACCAAGACTCAGACACTTAACTGACTGAGGCACCCAGGTGCCCCTCAAACATTATATTTAAATATCCTTATCAAAGTATATGCTATAAAAAGTTTTGTTCTCCAAAAATATAACTTTAATTTTTAGTAAATAATTTGACAGTATCCTAAGTTCAAACATTTTGTTTTGATAGTTTTTCAATAACAGATTGTAAGATCACAAAAGGCCCTGAATAACCCAAGCCGTCTCGAGTAAGAGGAACAAAGGTGGAGGCATCACACTCTCTGATTTCAATCTGTGTTACAGAATTATATTAATTAAGCAATATGGTATTGACATAAAAAACAGAGATAGATGGAACAGAAATAAACCTACACATACATGGTCTATGTCAAAGGAGCTAGGAACATAAAATGGAGAAGGGGTAATCTCTTCAGTAAACCGTATTGGAAAAATCTGGACAGCCATATGCAAAAGAATAAAGCTGGGCACCTATTTCATACTATACACAAAAATCAACTCAAAATGCATTAAACATTTGAACACAAGACCTGAACCATGAAACTCCTAGAAGAAAACATAAGAAGTAATCTCTTTGAAGAGGATCTTAGCAATGATATTTTTGCATTAAACATCAAAAGCAAAGGCAAAAAAGGTAAAAATAAACAAGTGGAAATATCTTGAACTAAAAAGCTTCTGTACAGGAAAAGAAACTATCAAGAAAATGAAAAGGCATCTTACCAAATGGGAGAAAATATTTGCAAGCCATCTATCTGAGAAGGGTTAACATCTAAAATATATAACGAATACATGTATCTCAACAGCAACAACCAAACCAAAACCAAAACAAAATAAAACAATTTGATTAAACAATGGGCAGAATAACTACATTTTCTCAAATATGAAATATAAATGACCAATAGATACATGAAAAAGAGCTCAAAATCACCAGTCATCAGGGAAATGTAAATCAAAATCACAGCGATATTACCTCATACCTGTTAGATTGTCTCCTACCAAAAACAGAAGAGGTAGTGAATGCTGGTGACGATGTAGAAGAAAAGGAATTCTTGTACACTATTGCAGGGAATGTAAATTGGTGTAGCCAATATAGAATACAAAAAACAAAAATCAAAATAACAGGCTCATAAGCAAAGAATGAAAATGTTGTGTCTGGAGAGAATTGTTACATCATATGTGCCAGAAGAAGTCATAAATGAAGTGCTGCAAAGTGAAAAAGTTATCGCTTTTCTGGTACATAATGAAGTTATAAAAATATTTTTAGTTCTTCAATAGGATTTCATTTAATATTACATAGATCCTTACATAAGACTTCAATAAGTTGAGGAAGTGATAAACTTTTCTGACAGAGTTTGTTGTTCACGTAAAACCTGCCAATTATAAGTCTTTGGCAATTTGCTCTAAAAATTAATTCATGGTTTTCATTATGTATTACATATTTTTCAAATTCTTCTAGATAGTTTCACCATGTCAAATTGTTTGAAATTCTCTGAACTCACATTGAAATACCAATTATTTTGTGTGTTTTTTTCTTGTAAAGCTTTGCATCTACACACTGAGAATTAGTAACAGTTACATGAAGGTTGCATATCCTGAATGATACAAATGTAACCACTTTGCAGAGTTCCTGGAGTTTTATCATTATAGATTATTTTTTATTAAGTTGTTTTGTCAATGCTCCAGATATCTTATTTCATATTTATTCATTAAGTTTTAATATCCTCATACTATGCATCACCCCCATTAATAACCATTAATGTTAATAACCATTAATCCTCATACTATGCACCACCCTCGTTAATAACCATTAATGTGGATTCATCTTAAACAGTACTTTATTATCTGTATAAATTATATTCTGTTGAGAGCTTTTGGGTGCACCACTTAATGGAATAAGGAGCATGAACTTAGGACGGTTGTTATGGTCTAGAGGTGCTTGGTAACCAGAGGATTAAACAGCCCACAGGGAGCTTTCAAAAATACACTCCCAACTTTAAAGAACAGTGGGTGCTGCTTTACCAGTGTTTATATTATTAAAACATAACTGATATTTTAAAAAGTCTGATTTCATAGATGTTTGTCTGTAGGATTTTAGCTTGCTTTTTACTATTTCATTGTCTGTAGTAAGGAAATTTGGTGACAAAATCTCTGAAGTTGGGGTTGCAGCTCACCATGATTTAACATGACAAGTGTTGGGCCAATCATTTCTCTAGTTAGCAAGCTTTTACCTAGTGTCTCCAGTCTACAAAGATGCTTCCACGTCATTTTCCAAGCTTTATCTGGGGCCAAGTATTTGGATATTGGATGAAAACAGACCAACTGAGATTCTTACAAACTTCTGAATAGTTGTTTAATATACTACGGAAATGTCATATTTCGGCCATATTTCTGTCTTTTTTATTTGTAGACTGGAAGAGTAGAGTGATGTTTTCCATAAATTTTGCAAAATATTGCTTAATCTATTAGAAATATCTATAACCACAGATGCACTACATAGAAGTTCAAAAGAAGGATAGAAAAGTCACCAGAAAGAGAGCCTGGCTCCTAGACCCATAGTAACACTGTCAACTTATTATGTTAGCATGTCTACAGGTAGAATTATTAGCCATAGCTAGTAATAGTGCACTCAAAAAACCTAAAATATCTAATTCCAAGTCGCCATATGCCAAGATACAAATAGATAACTGCTAGTATGTTATGGGCTTGTGGATGGAGTTGGTGGTTCTTGCAAAGAATTTTAAAACATTTTGTTTTTCCTTTTACTTAAATATTATTTGGGAGAGGGGAAGAGGCTGAATATAGTTCCAAAGATATATTTTGTTGGACCTTCAAAGATTTTTAAGACTTTTCTGTATCTTAATTTAAATTCTTTTAAATACTCTCTGGCTCATAGGAGTCTCAACCTGCTATCTTAGAGCTGAGTAGCTGAACTATTCGTCTCTTTTTGTTGCTTTAGAGTAAGGCCATCCTTATGGTGAAAGAAATGCATCATTTAATATTTAACTTCCTTAACTTTTCTCATAATGTTCTTATGTTTGCCAAGCGACCTTTCAATTCCTCTCTGAAGGAAGGGTCTTTGCTGACCATGTGTCCTTACAGGATTCTGATCTCTGTAACAGGTCATTGTAAATTATTCCCAATCATGGTTTTGCATCCCTACATAGGTGTGCTGAGGTACAGAGGATTTCTTGATTCACCAGACTTCAGTTTTCCTGAAATGGAGCATTTCCAGTCCTTTTGATAGTTATATCCTGGAAACGAATACACATGTATTCTCGTGGAATTCTTTTCACTAATAAGGGCTATTCTTTCAGGGACTAGTCCTATCTGGGCAAGTAAAGAAAGAGTACTTTAGCTAAGTTCTCAGAGAAAGCAAGCCAGGTACCATCTTTGATCCCTTGAAGTGGCACTACTACCTTTACAGCTTTTGCAACTGTGACATAATTTCCATCTTTTTATTTTGAATTTGCTATACTCTGCACTGACTTAAGGAAAAGAGAATTTCTGGGTGTGGAAACGGGCATTATACCAGAAGGGTCTGCAGAGCCAAGACGTGGAATAAGATACTCTCTAAACAGACTCTTCTGCATACCCAGCCACCTCTGTCTAAGGCACATTTCCACATATATTCTATATAGCAAATCTGATCCTTTGAGTGAAAATAGGAATTATAGTATGTATTTCTAAAAGCTGATGATTAAATAACTGTATGAGTAACCTATGGCATTTAGAAGAAGTGCTGTGAGAAAACATATGAGGTATAGGCAGAAAAAATATGGTGACTATAAATAAAAGCCAGAAACAAAATGAAATGTCTCTTTCCTTAATAGTTTCTTAAGAGCAAGTCCTCTATTTTCCTGGGTATAGGTCCAGTCAAACACAATTTGGAAATCCCTATCTCTAACAAAATGTGTTTCAACCACAAGAACTTTCAGTTACTGAGTCATGGGGAGAACATGAATTTTGGTTGCTTCACCAGAGGAAATATCACAGTGACCCACTGACCCTTGTTTGTATCAAATCATTATTGGTAGAGAGAAGTTACTTCAGGGTAATTATACCACAGTATAAATTCAAGCATTTTTTCTCTTAAGTAAATTTATTATATACAGAAAAAGTTGAAGATTACAAAAGAGAAAAAATTATATTCACATTACTGGCTAGTTTTGATATAACTTATTAAGGAAAATATTTTCTATTCTGGTTAATCTTTCCTCAGTAGTACTAATAATCTTTAGCAAAAAATCATTTTAGTTGCCTTATAATTAAAATTAAGACCACTAAGTGAAAAGCAATGTACCACATAAATTTCAGTATTGTTTACTTTTTATTAGAATATTTGAAAAGAATTAGGTAAACTCTGAGCTTCTTACTTCAAACATGAGATGTTGGGGAATTTAAGGATGTAATCAACATAAATATAAAAAGATTTCAGCACCATTCCCCTCTTGGAGATATTATTCTATGACTAGGACTACACACATTTTACTAAGGGAGATGCCAGAAGAATTACAGTATTGAGCTAAGAAATCATAGAATATGTGTTTTGAGTGAGATTCTGTAAATGTAAGAATAAAATTAAATGTTTATCCATTAATATATTAATTAATTAAAAAATATTTATTGAAAACTATTTTGTCCAAGCAGTGTGTAAGCCAGGAATACCTTAGATTATTTAAAATTAGGTCAAAATGTGTTTTGTCCATGACAGTCTATTCAATAAACTTTTATTGAGTAGCCACTTAAGGTAAAGTATCATGTTATATTGAGATTATAAATAAAAATTAGAGCATTCTTAAGGCCCTCAAGCTATACTCATAAGATTTCTAAAAAGACTTTATTTTTTAAAGCAGTGTTAGATTTAGAGCCAAATTCAGAGGGAAGTACAGAGACTTCCCATAGCCCCTGCCCTCACATATGTAAGGCCTTCCCCATTTATCAACATCACTATACAGAATGTCATTTTTATTTTTTCCTACCAGGAATGAATGTATATTGACACACCATTATCACTAAAGTCCATAGTTTACATTAGAGTTCACTCCTGATATTGTACATTTTATGGATGTGGACTAATGTATAATGACAAATACCATCATTATAATATCTTACAGAGCATTTTTACTGCCCTTAAATTTTTTTCTCTGCTCTCTGCATTCATCTTTCCCCACCAGTCCCCATGCCTCATCACAACCCTGATCTTTTTTATTGTCTCTATCGTTTCACCTTTTTCAGAGTGCCATATAGTTGGAATCATACAGTATTTAACCTTTTCAGTATTTTTTTCAGTTGCTAATATGCATTTAAGCTTTCTCTTTTTATGCCTTTCATGGCTCAGATTCCTCTCTCTCTCTCTCTCTCTCTCGTACTGAATAATATTCTATTGTCTGGGTGTACCACTGTATCATTACTATCTAATATCATTCTCTAATAAAACAAATCATAGCCTCTTTGAGAAATAACTGACTGTATGACTCAGAAAAAAAAATTACAAGATTATCCAAGATCATCTATAGCACCAGAAAGTAAGAAAGTGTTCAAAGGAAAAACAGGTAATTTATTAATGAGATTGTGTTGTAAAGGGGTATGCGAAGCAACTTAAAATGTTTCCAATGGGTAAATCTGAAACAATCTGAAGAACAAAGGGAATAAAATAGTATAAATTTTATGTGAGAAGGATTTCCAAAAAATTTATACAGAGATATTGTTCTTGAAGAGGAGAGTGTAATTTAGGTTTAACTTGTACATAGTGAATTATTTTATAGTACAGTGTGAAAAGGAGGGGAAGAGACTCACTATCAACATTAAAAATTAATGGTGATAGTATGTATGTAATCTTATTACGAATGTGACAAAAATAGCATTTCATTTTTGTTATCTTCCTCCCAAAGACCTATAATATTAGTCCATTTATGAGAAAATACCAAATTCAAGCATCCTCCAAAGTCCAAACCTAATCAGTACCCCTCAAAGCTGTCAAAGTCATCAAAAACAAGAAAATCTTAGAAACTATTGTATACAAAATGAGCTGTGTTAGTTTGCTAGAGTCATAACAAAGTGCCACAAACTGAGTGATGTAAGCAGTAGAAATTTATTGTCTCACAACTCTGGAGATTAGAAGTCAAGATCAAGATGTTGGCAGGATTGGTTTCTTTTGAGGTCTGTGAGGAAAAATCAATTCCACGGTTCTTTCCTAGAGACTATTGGCTTCCTGACAATCCTTGGCATTCCTTGGCTTGTAGAAGCATCACCTTAATTTTTATCTTTCTAAAAATAAGGATAGCAGTCCTATTGGGTTAGGATCCACTCTAATGACTTGATTTTAATTGGATTGTCTTTGTAAAGACTCTGACTACAAATAAAGTCACATTCTGAGGTGTTGGGTGTTAGGGCTTCAACACTTTTTTTGGGGGGGTCACAGTTCAACTGATTATAGGAGCCTAGGGATAAGTGACAACTAATTAATATAGTATGCTGAATGAGATACTGGAACATAAAATGGACATTAGATAAAAACTAAAGAACTCTCTATTACTATAGAGAGAACTATAGTATGACTTCTGTTACTATTAAGATATCAGTATTACATTAATTAATTGTAACAAACATACTAATGTTAAATGTTAGGGTGAAAAAATCTGTATGGGATAAATGTAAACTTTCTGTACTATCTTTCCAGTTTTCCTGGAAACCTAAAACTCTTCTAAAAAGTAAAATATACTTTTAAAAATGTGTGAATGAGATATACAAATTCTAAGTGACCTCAATTATTCTTGTTTTGCCTCAAATATCAGAAATAAGATTGATATTAGGTACTGATCCAGAGACTAAAGTTCAGTAGAAATGCTTAAGCTGTGATTTAAAATTCCTGGCCTCAATCACTGATGACTAAAATAATACTAAAAGATTTATCTGCCATTACTTCAGATTTATAGCATTTTTTTATACTTTTTAATTTAATGATATCTGAAAAATTTGGCAGGAAATCTAATGAGAATGGGAGATTTTAAATGCACCTACCACCTAATTTCAGAAATATTCTAATTTCAGAAATTACATATTGGATCTCAAGGGACAATTGTTTATTATTTTCGATGCACTGAAAGTAACAATTACAGCTTATCAAGATTTTTTTCGTGCACTTAGGAGAGATAATTTCTACTTATTTTTAATATAGATAAGTTGGAATGAATATAATATTATTAAGCTTTTGAAGGTTTTAATGAGGACTACAGTAAGATATAAGCCATTAATATAGAGAATGAACTCAACAGAATTTAGCTACAGTTATGATATAGGTATGATTCTCCTCATTGCATGGTTGAAGAAACTAAAACTCAATTATGTTAGCTTGCTAGGAATTCTAGTATATTTTCAAATTTAGTATCTAAGCTCTAATGATAATGCATGTCCTTCAGTGGTTCATCGAAAAAAATCCAAATAAAGTGTTTAGGAATACTCACATCTATACAATATTTTTAGATACACAAAAGTAAAATAATTAAGAATATAAAGCAGAACATTTAATCTGTATAACATCAGGTTTCTCATAGTTGCTGTATTGACAAATATAGCAGAGAAAGTAGATAATCTTTAATATTGCTTGGAATTGACGAGAGACAGATAGAAAACATAGCCCTAAACTACTTCGCTAACAGATAAGGGAACTATTTTCTCTGGACAGTTTCAATAGAGCCACTCTTACCATGGTGGATCAGTGGACCAAAAAAAAAAAAAAAAAAAAAACCCAAAAAACAAAAAAAAGGACCAATATCTTTAATCCTGTTTGAGCATATGCAAAAACAATTACAGACAAAAACAAGCGCATTGTCCAGACCACAAAAATGATGAAACACTACTCTCTTTCATGTACCATGAATGACTGTTTTTCCTTTATCATTTAAAAAATTAGCCCTACTTCATTCCTCCTAATTCTAGGTATACAAAAACCTATACATGTGACCCATATTAGTAAATGGGCTTGAGCCAAATAATAAATAAGCTTAATTTTTAAAAATTTATAAAAGAAATAGAGTTGCCTTATCCTCACAAACTATAATTGTGTAGATCTGAGACAATTCTGCTTCATTTGTACAGATCTCCACAAGATCAAGATCCATTACATTTAAATATGACCATACCAATCATTAAAGTGAATATAAACATATTTTTGTAGAGTTTGATCAATTTAAAAATTTTATATCTCATGGGATGCTCGGGTGGCTCAGATCATGATCTCTTGAATTTGAGCCCCGCATTTTGCTCTTATGTGCTGACAGCTCAGAGCCTGGAGCCTACTTCGGATTCTGTGCCTCCCTCTCTCTCTGCCCCTCCTCTATTCACGCTCTGTCTCTCTCAAAAATAAATAAAAATTATTTTTTTTGAAAAATAAATAAAAATTTTATATTTCCATTGAAATGTACATATAACTTTTCCCCTTGCATATAAAATTGTGGGCTTTGATAAAGTACTTCCACTGTCTTAGTTACTCCACAAAAGGATTTCAAGTACTGCATTTATTATCCCAGGAAACTAGGTCAAATTAAAGAAAAAAAATACTGTCCTGGAAGGGTTAAAATAACTACTTAGTAGGAAACAACTTCTACATCTAGGTGGGTTATTAACCATCCAACTGGAAAGGTATACATTTAGAAGTATTCTTGAATACGATTTATGTAATTGAGCTGTGCCTTAAATTATATAATTTGCCTTAAAGAGGAAGATCTTAAAAGAAGATTTGCAGCTGTTAACAACCTAAATTTCTTTAAAATCCCTTTGTGCCCACCTGGGTACTAATAATAATATTTGCTAAATAATATTATGCTAAAAGAGTGACATTATTCTTCCATGTGATATTAGGTGATGAATAATAAAAATAGATGATAATTATAAGGTGCTTAATAATACTTCATTAGAGTACTCCTGGATACTTCTGGATTACTAAACCAGTTTAAACTAGGATCTGTAAATTATGGTGAACTATTTTAAGAATGTTCCGAGTGTTTCAGAATTTTTCATTTTTCAGGGTATTTAATCGCTTATTATTTTAAATGGAATACAAAAACATTTCTATTCAATACAAATAATAAACTACATATATGTATTTAATACCTACTACAGTGTGCCAGTAGGCACAAAATAAACAAAATATTTATATTGCTTAAGATAAGATTAAATATTTATTATTGTTTACTTATGTAAGGTCTTACATTGCTTCAGTTGAGACAAAGTAAGCAAATATAAATACATATTTATAATATTAAATATACAATAAGAAATTTAGGAAAGGATAATGTGCAGAACAATTATGATATTAATGATAGAATATTGGATAGCAATAGAGACTGCTATATAGTATGTTGTATCAAAGCACATAGACTACTTTATGGTACAGTAACAAATCACTCCCATTTCAGTGGCTTATTCAATTCATATCACATATCCATTGTTGGTTTTCAGTGGTTCTGCTCCAGGTTGATTTTACTTCAAGACCTATGGAGGCTTTGGTGATAAGTTGTTGCTTCAGCAACGTTCAAAATGATGTCACAGAGCAAGTCAGGAATAAGGAAAAGCAAATCTTTTGTCAACTTCCAGGAAGTTTGTGTGACTGAAATTCCAAACAAAGAATAATACTAGAAAATAAAATCTGAGTGTTAACTCTGTGCTGGTTTGAGAGCCTTATAGACGATGTTTGGGGATGGGAGGGTGAGGCAAGAACACTGGGTTTTATTTTGAGCAATATGAGGACTTACTATGTTTTAAGTACAAGAAGAATTTCATTTTTCTTTTGCAGTTTTTATTGAATTCAAGTTAGTTAACATTCAGGTAATATTAGTTTCAGGTGTACAATAAAGTTCAGCACTTTAACACCTGGTGCTCATCACACCAAGTGCATGCCTTAATCTCTATCATCAGTTTAACCCATTCCCCCACCCTCTTCCCCTCTGGTAACCATCAGTTTTTTCTCTATTGTTAAAGCCTGTTTCTTGATATCCTCTCTCTCTGTCTCTCTCCTTTTGCTTGTTTGTTTTGTTTGTTAAATTCCGCATATTAGTGAAATCGTATGGTGTTTGTCTTTCTCTGACTAGTGACTCATTTAGCTTAGCATAATAATCTTTAGCTTCATCCATGTCCTTGAAAAAGGCAAGATTTCATTCTTTTTTATGGCTGAATAATATTCCATTATAAATGTGTGTGTGTGTGTGTGTGTGTGTGTGTGTACACACACCACATCTTCATACACTCATCAGTCTTTGGACACTTGGGCTATTGTAGAAACCTGCTATAAACATTGGGGTGCATGTGTCCCTTTGAATTAATAGTTTTGTATTCTTTGGGTAAATACCTAGTAGTGCAATTGCTGTATCATAGGGTAGTTCTATTTTTAATTTTTCCCTGAGGCAGGGGAAACAAAAGAAAAATAAAGTATTGAGACTTCATCAAAATAAAACTTTTGCATAGTAAAGGAAACACTCAGCAAGGCTAAAGGCAGCCTATGGAATAGGAGAGGATATTTCAAGTGCCATATCGATAAAGGGTTAACATCCAAAATATATAAAGAAAGTATAAAACTCAACACCCAAAAAAAGAGTATTCCAATTAAAAATTGGCTGAGGCATAGACATTTTTTCAAAGAAGACATGCAGATGTCCAACAGACACATGAAAAGGTGCTCAACACCACTGATAAATGCAAGTAAAAATTACAATGGGATAACACCTTACACCTTTCAGAATGACTAAAATCAACAGCACAAGAAACAACAGATACTGGCAAGGATGTAGAGAAAGAGGAACCCTCCTGCATTGTTAGTGGGAATGCAAACTAGTGCAGCCACTCTGGGATTCTTCAAGAAGAATTTAATCTCATTTACCAGTTTTAAATATTTATTCCAGCTTCTAGTTTGACAGTACTATATTAGAGTAAGATATTCATTGGAATGCTAGTCCTAGAAAGTGAGGATATTCATAGTAATAATCATAGATACAGTGAAAGGGAATCATATTTTATATCTTAATTTATATATTTTCAATGGATAGGATATGAGTTTGAGACAGGGGACTGTAGCATAATTTCACAGTTTTTGGTTGAAGAAACATAGAAGAATTAATTTCTCACTTAAGATGTAGACAAATGGAAGATCAGAAGGTTGAAGGTTGAAATCAATAGTTAAGATTTGGTTATATTTAAAT
Organism: Hyaena hyaena; assembly: GCF_003009895.1. Classification (NCBI taxonomy): domain Eukaryota; kingdom Metazoa; phylum Chordata; class Mammalia; order Carnivora; family Hyaenidae; genus Hyaena; species Hyaena hyaena. The sequence continues at coordinate 915,280 of NW_024081299.1, read as the reverse complement.
TTATATTAACCTTCTATATGGAAATGTTATGAAGGATATTGATGTACAATTTTGGAGTTAAGGGAAATGTTCTGGACTGAAGACATAATTTAGGAATACCAAAGGTATAAAAAAATTTCAAGTCTTAGCGTTCAATGAGTGTAATTTTATATCAAGTGAAAAATGCTTTCTCAAGAACTGGTCTCTAAAGTTAAAAATATGAAAAAGAATAAGGAAAGTACACACACACACACAAAAAAAAAACCCAGGAAGGTGAAAGAATAAACAGGAGAGTCTGTATCCCCAGAGACAAAAGAACATGTTTCCAGAGAGTGTCTCATGTACTTTGAATAAGTCCATAAAATATGGACAGAGAATTTTACATTTCATTGGCCGTGGTAATTAGTTAATTCTGGATAAATGCATTATCTACAAAATACTCAAAATTCTAGCCTATTATACCATGTAAGGTAAAATAATTAAAGTATGGTGAGAAACCATAATAGGCAATATAATTTTTCAGTAGATAAAATACATTACTTAGAGTGATGTTTTAGAAATGTTTTGCTTCAATTTAATTTGGTCTGCCATGTTAATAGACAGTTTCCAATCAAATCAGCTATTTAGAAAATAGTTGAAGAGAGAAAAATAATTTACCATGTATTTTGTGCATCATGATTATCTAAGATGTTATGAACAAAGGAAAAAAGTCTTTGATTAATGGATCTCATAATTCTTTTTCCACAGAAGGTTGTCTAGTTTTCCATTATAGATATTCTGATAAAAGAATGCATTTTTTTACATACCATTTAAATTAAAAGGAGAACATAAATGCATTATATCTTTAAATAGAATTTGTTTTAAATACACTTTTAGCAGGCGCCTGGGTGGCTCAGTTGGTTAAGCAACCAACTTTGGCTCACGTCATGATCTCACAGTTCGTCAGTTCAAGCCCCACATCAGACTCTGTGCTGATGACTCAGAGCCTGGAGACTGCTTTGGATTCTGTGTCTCCCTTTCTCTTTGCTCCTTCCCTGCTCGTGCTCGCTCTCTCTCTCTCTCTCTCTCTCTCTCAAAATAAATAAACATTAAAACATTTAAAAAATACTTTTAGGTTAACAGCAAAATTGAGTGGAGAGTACAGAGATTTTCCATATATGCCTTGCCCCCGCACATACACAACGTTCCCTATTATCAACATCCCCGACTGGAGTAGTACATTTGTCACAATTGATAAATCTACATTGGCAGATTAATAATCACTCAAAGTTCATAGTTTACATTATGCTTCACTCTTAATATTAGATATTTTATGAGTTTGGACAAATGTATCATGACATATATCCATCGTTACAATATCATACAGACTAGTTTCAGTGTCTTAAAAATACTATGTGCTCTAATCATCCCTCTCCTTTGCCCCACAGCCTCTGGCAACCACTGATGTCTTTACACTCTTCCATGGCTTTGCCTTTTTCAAAATGTCATATAGTTAGAATCATACAGTATCTAGGCTTTTCAGATTGGTTTCTTTCACTTAGAAATAACCATTTAAGTTTCCTCCATGTGTTTTTAAGAGTTGATAGCTCATTTTGTTTTAGTGCTGAGTCATATTACATTGTCTTGATGTACCACAGTTTATTTATCCATTCACCTACTAAGGAATATTTTGGGGGGCACCTGGATGACTCAGTCAGTTAAGCGTTGGACTCCTGATCTTGACTCAGATCATGATCTCACTGTTCATGAGTTCAATCCCCACATCGGAATCTGCACTTACAGCACAGAGCCTGCTAGGGATTCTCTCTCTCCCTCTCACTCTGCCCCTACCCCACTTGCTCTCTATCTCTCTCTCAAAATAAATAAACTTAAAAAAAAAGAATATTTTGGTTGCTTCCAAGTTTGGGCAGTTATGCATAAGGCTGCTTTAAATGTCTGTATGCAGGTTTTTGTGTGGACATAAGTTTTCAACTCCTTTGGATAAATATCAAGGAATACAGTTACTATATTGTATGGCAAGACTATGCTTAGTTTCTTGTAAAGAAAACTGCTGAACTATCTTCCAAAGAGGTGTGAGATTTTTGCCTTTTCGCCATCAGTGAATGATAATTCCTGTTGCTTCAAAGTCTCACCAGCGTTTGGTTCTGTCAGTGTTCTAGACTTCAGCTATTCTAATAGGTTTTTAGTGGTATCTCATTGTTTTAATTTAAATTTCCTGATGATATGTAATTTAGAACATCTTTTCATTTGTTTAATTCCATCTGCATTACTTCTTTGGTGAGGTGTCTTTCAAGGTTTTTGACCCATTTTTAAATCAGAGTTTTTGTTTTTGTACTGTTGAGTTTAATGTGTTCCTTGCATGTTTGGATATTACTCCTTTATCAGATGTGTCATTTGCAAATATTTTTTCCCAGTGTTTGGAACATATTTTCATTGAAAATGTCTTTGTCAGAGCACAATTTTCTAATTTTAATGAAGTGTAGTCTATTCTTTCTTTCTTTCATTGATTGTGCCTTTGTTGTTGCATCCAAAGAGTTATCACCAAACCAAGATCATCTAGATTTTCTCATCTATCATCCTGTAGGACTGTTATAGTTTTGCATTTTACATTTAGATCTGTGATCTACTTTGAGTTAATTTTTGTGAAATGTATGAGGTCTGTATCTTGTTCACTTTTTAGCATGTGCATGTCTAGTCATTCTAGTACCATTTGTGAAAAGACTGTCTTTGTATAATTGCATTGCCTGTTCTCCTTTATCAAATACCATCTGAGTTGACTACACGTATATGAATCTATTTCTTGGATCTCTATGCTGTTTCACTAATCTGTTCATTCGCCAAAGCTTTGATTACGTAGCTTTATAGTAAATGTTGATATCTGGTAATATCAATCTTCCAACTTTGTTTTTTCTTTCAAAATTGTGTTGGCTTTTCTGTTTTTTTTTTTTTTTTTTTTT